>NC_092275.1:1117625-1302243 GCF_036320965.1 Panulirus ornatus
CAACATTACATCCTCAACCCATGACCAGTGACCATCATCATCACTTCCCAACCCATTGACCTGTGATCATCGACACAACTTAATCTCATGAACCAGTGATCAAATACACAACACAAATCCATCAATCATGACCAGTGATTATCACACATTCACAACCCATGACCAGTGGAATCATCATACACATCCTCAACCCATGACCTGTGATCATACACATCCTCAACCCATGACCTGTGATCATACACATCCTCAACCCATATCGAGAGACAACCATCACAGCATCCTCAACCCAAAACTAGTGACCATCCTCAATCAATAACCAGAGACCATCATCCTCGTAAATCCTCTACCCATTATCAGTGATCAAACATCATCAACTATGACCAGTGACACATCAGACTTCCTCAACCCATGACCAATGGTCATCATACATCCTCAACCCATGACCAGTGATCATGACACACACATACTCCCACCATATCCAGTGACCATCACACACACATCCGCAACCCATGGCCAGTGATCATCACATCCTCAACCAATAACCAGAGACCATCATCCTCGTAAATCCTCTACCCATTATCAGTGATCAAACATCATCAACTATGACCAGTGACACATCAGACTTCCTCAACCCATGACCAATGGTCATCATACATCCTCAACCCATGACCAGTGATCATGACACACACATACTCCCACCATATCCAGTGACCATCACACACACATCCGCAACCCATGGCCAGTGATCATCACATCCTCAGTCCATGACCTGTGATCAACATCACACATCCTCAACCCATGACCAGTGATCATCATTATCACATCATCAGCTTATGATCAGTGATTATCACATATTCTCAATCCATGACCAATGATCATCACACATTATCAACTCGTGACTAGTGATCATCATACACTTCCCTCAACCCATGAGAAGTGACCACCATCACCACATCCTCAACCTATGACCAGTGATCATCATACACATCCTCAACCCTTGACCAGTGACCCTCATCACATCCTCAACCCATGAACAGTGATCATAATACATCCTCAACCCATGACCTGTGATCATCGCACACATCCTGAACCCATGAACAGTGACCATCATCACATCCTCAACCCATTACCAGTTATCATCACACATTCTCAACCCATGACTAGTGATCACATCCTCAACCAATGAACATAGACCATCATACTCTTATATCCTCTACCAAAGACAAGTGATCACACATCCTCAACTATGACCGGTGACTGATGGTCATCATACATCCTCAGCCTTTGACCAGTGATCATCAAACATACATCCTCAACCCATAACCAGTGATCATCACACACACACCCGCAACCCAAGACAAGCGATCATCACATCCTCAACACATAACCACTGATGATCATCATACATCCTAATCCCATGACCAGTGATCACACATCCTCAACCCATGACCAATGACAATCACATATACTCAGCCCATGACCAGTGATCATCACTTATCTTCAACCTATGATCATTGACCATCATCATCACATCCTCAACCCAAGACCAGTGATCATCACACATTCTCAACCCATGACCAGTGATCACATCCTCAACCAATGACCAGAGACCATCATCATCATATATCCTCTACCCATGACCAGTGATCATCAAACACACATCCTTAAGCCATAACCAGTGATCATCACACATATATCCGCAAACCATAGCAAGTGATCATCACAATCTCAACCCATGACCAGTGATCATCATCATAAATCCTAATTCCTTGACCAGTGATTATGTACACATCCCTAACCCTGACAAGTGATCACACATCCTCAACCCATGACCAGTGACAATCACATATACTCAACCCATGACCGGTGATCATCACTCATCCTCAACCTACGACCAGAGACCATTATCATCATATCCTAAACCCATGACCTGTGATCATCACATATCCTCAATCCACGACCAATGATAATCACACATTCTCAACTCATGACCATTGATCATACACATCCTCACCCCGTGACCAGTGACCCTTATCACCACATCCTCAACACATGACCAATGACCATTATCACCACATCCTCAACCACATGATCAGTGATCATAACACATCTTCTACCCATAACCAGTGATTACCACACTCATCCTCAACCCATGACCTGTGACCATTATCATATCCTCAAACCATGACCAGTGATCATCGCACATCCTCAACCCATAACCAGTGATCATATCCTCAACCAATGACCAGAGACCATCATCATCATACAGCTACACATGATCAGTGATCACACATCCTTATCTATGAACAGTGACTCGTCAGACATCCTCAACCCATGACCAATGTTCATCATATATCCTCGACCCATGACTAGTCATCATCACACACAAATCCTCCTCCCATAACCAGTGATCATCACACACACATCCGCAACCAATGGCCAATGATCATCATATCCTCAACCCATGACCAGTGATCATCTCACATCCTAATCCCATGACCAATGATCATACAC
This sequence comes from Panulirus ornatus, assembly GCF_036320965.1. Classification (NCBI taxonomy): domain Eukaryota; kingdom Metazoa; phylum Arthropoda; class Malacostraca; order Decapoda; family Palinuridae; genus Panulirus; species Panulirus ornatus. The sequence continues at coordinate 1,120,140 of NC_092275.1, forward strand.
ACATATTCTTAACCCATGACCAGCGATCATCACTCATTCTCAACCTATGACCAATGACCATCATCATCACATCCTGAACCTTGACCAGTGATCATTTTATATCATCAATCTATGACCAGTGATCACACATACATATCCTCAACCAAAGACCAGTGATCATAATACACATCCTCAACCCATAACCAGTAACGACCATCACCAAATCCTTAACCCATGACCATTGATCATCACAGATCCTAAACCCATGACCTGTGATCATTACACTCATCCTCAACCTATGACCACTGACCTCATCACATCCTCAATCCAAGACCAGTGATCATCACAGATTCTCAACCTATGAGCAGTGATCACATCCTCAACCAATGACCAGAGACCATCATCATCTTATATCCTCTACCCATGTCCAGTGATCACACTTCCTCAGCTGTGACCAGTGACTCATGAGACATCCTCAACCCATGACCAATGGTCATCATACATCCTCAACCCCTGACAAGTGATCATCAAACATACATCCTCAAGCTATAACCAGTGATCATCACAAACACATCCGCAACCCATAGCAAGTGATCATCACAATCTCAACCCATAACCAGTGATCATCATCACACACCCTAATTTCATGACCAGTGACACATCCTTAACCCTGACCAGTGTTCACACATCCGCAACCCATGACCAGTGACAATTACACATACGCAACCCATAACCGATGGTCATTACTTATCCTGAACCTATGACCAATGACCATCATCATCACATCCTAAACCTCTGACCAGTGATCATCACATATCCTCAATCCACGACCAGTGATCATCACATATTATCAACTCATGACCATTGATAATCGTACACATTATGAACCCATGACCAGTGATCATCACACACCGTAATCCAATGACCAATGATCATACACACATTTTCAACCTATGACCAGTGCTTACATATCCTCAACCCATGGCCAGTGACCATCACATATCCTCAACTCATGACCAGCGATCATCACTCATGCTCAACCTATGACCAATGAACATCATCATCACATCCTCAACCTTGACCAGTGATCATTTTATATCATCAATCTATGACCAGTGATCATCACACATATCCTCAAACCATGACCAGTGATCATCATACACATCCTTAACCCATTACCAGTGACCAACATCATCAAATCCTTAACCCATGACCATTGATCATCACAGATCCTCAACCCATGACAAGTGATCATCACACTCATCCTCAACACATGACCACTGACCTAATCACATCCTCAATCCAAGACCAGTGATCATCACACATCCTCAACCTATGACCAGTGATCACCTCCTCAACCAATGACCAGAGACCATCATCATCATACATAGTCTACCCATGACCAGTGATCACACATCCTCAGCTATGACCAGTGACTCATCAGACATCTCACCCCATGGCCATTGGTCATCATATTTCTTCACCCCATGACCAGTGATAATCACACATACACATCCTCAATATACATAAGCAGTGATCATCAAACACACATCCGCAACCCACGAATAGAGATAATCACATCCTCAACCCATGACCAGTGATCATACTCACACCATCAACACATGACCAGTGATCATGCATCCTCATACCATGACCAGTGACCATCACGTATCCTCAACCCATGACCAGTGATCATCACACATCCTCATCCCATGACCAGTGACCATCACACATCCTCAACCCATGACCATTGACCACCATCACCACATCTTTAACCAAGGACCATTGATCATCACAAATCCTCAACCCTTGACCAGTGGTCATCAAACACATCCTCAAACCATGACCACTGACGTCATCACATCCTCAACCCAAGACCAGTGATAACCACACATCCTCAGCCTCTGACCAGTGATCAAATCCTCAACCAATGACGAGAGAACATCATCATCATACACTGTCTTCCCATGACCAGTGATCACACATCCTCAGCTATGACCAGTGACTCATCAGACATCCTCACCCCATGGCCAATGGTCATCACACATTCTCAACCCTTGACCAGTGATCACGCATCCTCAACACATAACAGTTATCATCACATATTCTCAACCCATGACTAGTGATCACATCCTCAACCAATGACTAGAGACCATCATCATCATATATACTCTAACCATGAACAGTGATCACACATCCTCAGCTGTGACCTGTGACTCATAAGACATCCTCAACCCATGACCAATTGTCATCATAGATCCTCAACCCCTGACAAGTGATCATCAAACATACATCCTCAAGCTATAACCAGTGATCATCACACACATCCGCAACCCAGAGCAAGTGATCATCACAATCTCAACCAATGACCCGTGAGCATCATCACAAACCCTAATTTCATGACCAGTGATTATGCACACATCCGTAACCCTGAGCAGTGTTCACACATCCTCAACCCATGACCAGTGACAATTACACATACTCAACCCATGAGAGGTGGTCATCACTCATCCTGAACCTATGACCAGTGACCATCATCATCACATCCTAAACCTCTGACCAGTGATCATGACATATCCTCAATCCACGACCAGTGATCATCACACATTTTCAACCCATGACCATTCATAATCTTACATATTATCAACCCATGACCAGTGACCAAAATCACCACATCCTCAACTCATGACCAGTGATCATACACATCCTCAACCCATGACCAGTGACCATTATCACCACATCCTCAACCCATGCCCAGTGATCATAACACATCTTCTACCCATGACCAGTGATTATCACACTCATTCTCAACCCATGACCTGTGACCATCATCACATCCTCAACCCATGACCAGTGATCATCACGTATCCTCAACCCATAACCAGTGATCATATCCTCAACCTATGACCAGAGACATCATCGTACAACTAACCAAGACCAGTGATCACACATTCTCATCTATGAACAGTGACTCGTCAGACATCCTCAACTCATGACCAATGCTCATCATACATCCTCACCCAGTGACTAGTCATCATCACACACAAATCCTCCTCCTATAACCAGCGACAAACGCACACACATCCGCAACCCCTGACCAATGATCATCATATCCTCAACCCATGACCAGTGATCATTCCAACTCCCAATCCCATGACCGATGATCATACACACATCTTCAACCTATGACCAGTGTTCACATATCCTCAACCCATGACCAGTGACCATCACATATCCTCAACCCATGACCAGCGATCATCACTCATGCTCAACCTATTACCAATGAACATCATCATTACATCCTCAACCTTGACCAGTGATCATTTTATATCATCAATCTATGACCAGTGATCATCTCACACATCCTTAACCCATGACCAGTGATCATCATACACATCCTCAACCCATAACAAGTGTCCACCATCACCACATACTTAACCCATGACCATTGATCATCACAGATACTCAACCCAAGACCAGTGATCATCTCACTCACCCTCAACACATGACCACTGACCTAATCACATCCTCAATCCAAGACCAGTGATCATCACACATCCTCAACCTATAACCAGTGATCACATCCTCAACCAATGACCAGAGACCATCATCATCATACATTGTCTACCCATGACCAGTGATCACACATCCTCAGCTATGACCAGTGACTCATCAGACATCTCACCCCATGGCCAATGGTCATCATACATCTTCATCCCATGACCAGTGATCATCACACACACACACATCCTCAACACATAAGCTGTGATCATCATACACACATCCGCAACCCATGAATAGAGATCGTTACATCCTCAACACATGACCAGTGATCATACTCACATCATCAACACATGACCAGTATTCACACATCCTCATCCCATGAACATTGACCATCACACATCCTCAACCCATGAACAGTGACCACCATCACCACATCTTTAGCCCATGACCATTGATCATCAAAAATCCTCAACCCTTGACCAGTGGTCATCACACACATCCTCAAACCATGACCACTGACCTAATCACATCATCAACCTAAGACCAGTGATAATCACACATCCTCTGCCTCTGACCAGTGATCACATCCTCAACCAATGACGAGAGACCATCATCATCATACATTGTCCACCCATGACCAGTGATCACACATCCTCAGCAATGACCAGTGACTCATCAAACATCCTCACCCCATGGCCAATGGTCATCACACATTCTCAACCCATGACCAGTGATCACTCATCCTCAACCCATAACAGTTATCATCACATATTCTCAACCCATGACCAGTGATCACATCCTCAACCAATGACTAGAGACCATCATCATCATATATCCTGTAACCATGAACAGTGATCACACATCCTCAGCTGTGACCTGTGACTCATCAGACATACTCAACCCATGAGAAATTGTCATCATACATCCTCAACCCCTGACAAGTGATCATCACACACACATCCGCAACCCATAGCAATTGATCATCACAATCTCAACCCATGACCCGTGAGCATCATCACACACCCTAATTTCATGACCAGTGATTATGCACACATCCTTAACCCTGACCAGTGTTCACATATAATCAACCCATGACCAGTGACAATTACACATACTCAACCCATGACAGGTGGTCATCACTCATCCTGAACTTATGACCAGTGACCATCATCATCACATCCTAAACCTCTGACCAGTGATCATCACATATCCTCAATACACGACCAGTGATCATCACACATTTTCAACCCATGACCATTCATAATCGTACACATCATCAACCTATGACCAGTAACCAAAATCACCACATCCTCAACTCTTGACCAGTGATCATACACATCCTCAAACCTATGACCAGTGACCATTATCACCACATCCTTAACCCATGCCCAGTGATCATAACACATCTACCCATGACCAGTGATTATCACACTCATTCTCAACCCATGACCTGTGACTATCATAACATCCTCAACCCATGACCAGTGATCATCACGTATCCTCAACCCATAACCAGTGATCATATCCTCAACCTATTACCACCTATTACCAGAGACATCATCGTACAACTAACCATGACCAGTGATCACACATTCTCATCTATGAACAATGACTCGTCAGATATCCTCAACCCATGACCAATGTTCATCATACATCCTCACCCAGTGACAAGTCATCATCACACGCAAATCCTCCTCCAATAACCAGTGATCATCACACACACATCCGCAGCCCATGACAAATGATCATCATATCCTCAACCCATGACCAGTGATCATTCCACATCCTAATCCCATGACCAATGATCATACACACATCTTCAACCTATGAACAGTGCTCGCATATCCTCAACCCATGACCAGTGACCATCACATATCCTCAACCCATGACCAGCGATCATTACTCATGCTCAACCTATGACCAATGAACATCATCAACACATCCTCAACCTTGACCAGTGATCATTTTATATCATCAGTCTATGACCAGTGATCATCACACACATCCTCAACCCATAACCAGTGATCATCATACACATCCTCAACCCATAACAAGTGTCCACCATCACCACATACTTAACCCATGACCATTGATCATCACAGATCCTCAACCCAAGACCAGTGATCATCACACTCATCCTCAACACATGACCAACGACCTAATCACATCCTCAATCCAAGACCAGTGATCATCACACATCCTCAACCTATGACCAGTGATCACATCCTCAACCAATGACCAGAGACCATCATCATCATACATTGTCTACCCATGACCAGTGATCACATCCTCAGCTATGACCAGTGACTCATCAGACATCTCACCCCATGGCCAATGGTCATCATACATCTTCACCACATGACCACTCACACATCCTCAACACATTAGCAGTGATCATCATAAACACATCCGCAACCCATGAATAGAGACCATTGCATCATCAACACATAGCCAGTGATCATACTCACATCATCACCCCATGACCGGTAATCACACATCCTCATCCCATGACCAGTGACCATCACACTTCCTCATCACATGACCAGTGACCACCATCACCACATCTTTAACCCATGACCATTGATCATCACAAATCCTCAACCCTTGACCAGTGGTCATCACACACATCCTCAAACAATGACCACTGACTTCATCACATCCTCAACCCAAGACCAGTGATAATCACACATCCTCAGCCTCTGACCAGTGATCACATCCTCAACCAATGACGAGAGACCATCATCATCATACACTGTCTACCCATGACCAGTGATCACACATCCTCAGCTATGACCAGTGACTCATCAGACATCCTCACCCCATGGCCAATGGTCATCACACATTCTCAACCCATGACCAGTGATCACGCATCCTCAACCCATAACAGTTATCATCACATATTCTCAACCCATGACCAGTGATCACGCATCCTCAACCCATAACAGTTATAATCACATATTCTCAACCCATGACCAGTGATCACATCCTCAACCAATGACTAGAGACCATCATCATCATATATCCTCTAACCATGAACAGTGATCACACATCCTCAGTTGTGACCTGTGACTCATCAGACATCCTCAACGCATGACAAATTGTCATCATACATCATCAAACCCTGACAAGTGATCATCAAACATACATCCTCAAGCTATAACCAGTGATCATCACACACACATCCGTAACCCACAGCAAGTGATCATCACAATCTCAACCCATGACCCGTGAGCATCATCACACACCCTAATTTCATGACCAGTGATTATGCATACATCCTTAACCCTGACCAGTGTTCACACATCCTCAACCCATGACCAGTGACAATTACACATACTCAACCCATGACAGGTGGTCATCACTCATCCTGAACCTATGACCAGTGACCATCATCATCACATACTAAACCTCTGACCAGTGACCATCACATATCCTCAATACACGACCAGTGATCATCACACATTTTCAACCCATGACCATTGATAATCGTAAACATTATCAACCCATGACCAGTGACCAAAATCACCACATCCTCAACTCATGACAAGTGATCATACACATCCTCAACCCATGACCAGTGACCATTATCACCACATCCTCAACCCATGCCCAGTGATCATAACACATCTTCTACCCATGACCAGTGATTATCACACTCATTCTCAACCCATGACCAGTGACCATCATCACATCCTCAACCCATGACCAGTGATCATCACGTATCCTCAACCCATAACCAGTGATTATATCCTCAACTTATGACCAGAGACATCATCGTACAACTAACCATGACCAGTGATCACACATTCTCATCTATGAACAGTGACTCGTCAGACATCCTCAACCCATGACCAATGTTCATCATCATCCTCATCCAGTGACTAGTCATCATCACACACAAATCCTCCTCCTATAACCAGCGATCATCGCACACACATCCGCAACCCATGACCAATGATCATCATATCCTCAACCCATAACCAGTGATCTTTCCACATCCTAATCCCTTGACCAATGATCATACACACATCTTCAACCTATTACCAGTGCTCACATATCCTCAACCCATGACCAGTGACCATCACTTATCCTCAACCCGTGACAAGCGATCATCACTCATGCTCAACCAATGACCAATGAACATCATCATTACATCCTCAACCTTCACCAGTGATCATTTTATATCATCAATCTATGACCAGTGATCATCACACACATCCTCAACCCATGACCCGTGATCATCATACACATCCTCAACCCATAACAAGTGTCCACCATCACCACATACTTAACAAATGACCATTGATCATCACAGATCCTCAACTCAAGACCAGTGATCATCACACTCAACCTCAACACATGACCACTAACCTAATCATATCCTCAATCCAAAACCAGCGATCATCAAACATCCTCAACCTATAACCAGTGATCACATCCTCAACCCATGACCAGAGACCATCACAATCATACATTGTCTACCCAGGACCAGTGATCACACATCCTCAGCTATGACCAGTGACTCATCAGACATCTCACCCCATGGCCAACGGTCATCATACATCTTCACCCCATGACCAGTGATCATCACACACACACACATCCTCAACACATAAGCAGTGATCATCATACACACATCCGCAACCCATGAAAAGAGATCATTACATCCTCAACCCAAGACCAGTGATCATACTCACATCATCAACCCATGACCAGTGATCACATATCCTCATCCCATGACCAGTGACCACCACACATTCTCAACCCATGACCAGTGACCACCATTACCACATCTTTAACCCATAACCATTGATCATCACAAATCCTCAACCCATGACCAGTGGTCATCACACACATCCTCAAACCATGACCACTGACCTCATCACATCCTCAACCCAAGACCAGTGATAATCACACATCCTCAGCCTCTGACCAGTGATCACATCCTCAACAAACGACGAGAGACCATCATCATCATACATTGTCTACCCATGACCAGTGATCACACATCCTCAGCTATGACCAGTTACTCATCAGACATCCTCACCCCATGGCCAATGGTCATCACACATTCTCAGCCCATGACCAGTGATCACTCATCCTCAACCCATAACAGTTATCATCACATATTCTCAACCCATGACCAGTGATCACATCCTCAACCAATGACTAGAAACCATCGTCATCATATATCCTCTAACCATGAACAGTGATCACACATCCTCAGCTGTGACCTGTGACTCATCAGACATCCTCAACCCATGACCAATTGTCATCATACATCCTCAACCCCTGACAACTGATCATCACACACACATCTGCAAACCATAGCAAGTGATCATCACAATATCAACCCATGACCCGTGAGCATCATCACAAACCCTAATTTCATGACCAGTGATTATGCACACATCCTTAACCCTGACCAGTGTTCACACATCCTCAACCCATGACCAGTGACAATTACACATACTCAACCCATGACAGGTGGTCATCACTCATCCTGTACCTATGACCAGTGACCATCATCATCACATGCTAAACCTCTGACCAATGATCATCACATATCCTCAATCCACGACCAGTGATCATCACACATTTTCAACCCATGACCATTGATAATCGTAAACATTATCAACCCATGACCAGTGACCAAAATCACCACATCCTCAACTCATGACCAGTGATCATACACATCCTCAACCCATGACCAGTGACCATTATCAACACATCCTCAACCCATGCCCAGTGATCATAACACATCTTCTACCCATGACCAGTGATTATCACACTCATTCTCAACCCATGACCTGTGACCATCATCACATCCTCAACCCATGACCAGTGATCATCACGTATCCTCAACCCATAACCAGTGATCATATCCTCAACTTATGACCAGAGACATCATCGTACAACTAACCATGACCAGTGATCACACATTCTCATCTATGAACAGTGACTCGTCAGACATCCTCAACCCATGACCAATGTTCATCATACATCCTCACCCAGTGACTAGTCATCATCACACACAAATCCTCCTCCTATAACCAGTGATCATCACACACACATCCGCAACCCATGACCAATGATCATCATATCCTCAACCCATGACCAGTGATCATACCACATCCTAATCCCATGACCAATGATCATACACACATCTTCAACCTATGAACAGTGCTCACAAATCTTCAACCCATGACCAGTGACCATCAAATATGCTCAACCCATGACCAGCGATCATCACTCATGCTCAACCTATGACCAATGAACATCATCACATCCTCAACCCTGACCAGTGATCATTTTATATCATCAAACTATGACCAATGATCATCACACACATCCTCAACCCATGACCAGTGATCATCATACACATCCTCAACCCATAACAAGTGTCCACCATCACCACATACTTAACCCATGACCATTGATCATCACAGATCCTCAACCCAAGACCATTGATCATCACACTCATCCTCTACACATGACCACTGACCTAATCACATCCTCAATCCAAGACCAGTGATAATCACACATCCTCAGCCTCTGACCAGTGATCACATCCTCAACCAATGACGAGAGACCATCATCATCATACATTGTCTACCCATGACCAGTGATCACACATCCTCAGCTATGACCAGTGTCTCATCAGACATCCTCACCCCATGGCCAATGGTCATCATACATCCTCACCCCATAGCCAGTGATCTTCACACACACACACACACACACACACACACACACACACACACACACACACACATCCTCAACCCATAAGCAGTGATCATCACACACACATTAGAAACCCATGAAAAGAAATCATCACATCATCAACCTATGACCAGTGATCATTATAACACATCCTAATCCCATGAAAAATGATCATACTCACATCATCAACCCATGACACATCCTCTACGCATGACCAGTGACCATCGCACATCCTCAACCCATGACCAATGGTCATCACATATTCTCAACCCATGACCAGTGATCACATCCTCAACCAATGACCAGAGACCTTCGTCATCATATATCCTCTACCCATGACCAGTGATCAAACATCCTCAGCTGTGACCAGTGACTTATCAGACATCCTCAACCCATGACCAATGGTCATCATGAATCCTCAACTCCTGTCAAGTGATCATCAAACATACATTCTCATTCTATAACCAGTGATCATCACACACACATCCGCAACCCATAGCAAGTGACCATCACAATCTCAACCCATGACCAGTGATCATCATTACACACCCTAATATCATGACCAGTGATTATGCACACATCCTTAACCCTAACCAGTGTTCACACAACCTCAACCCATGACCAGTGACCATCATCACATCCACATAAATGACCAGTGATCATCACGTATCATCAACCCATAACCAGTGATCATATCCTCAACCAATGACCAGAGACATCATCATCATACAACTATTCATGACCAGTGATCATACATTCTCATCTATGAAGTTACTTGTCAGACATCTTCCACTCATGACCAATGTTCATCATACATCCTCGCCCATGACTAGTCATCATCACACACAAGTCCTCCTTCTATGACCAGTGATCATCACACACACATCCACAACCCATGACCAGTGACCATCGCACATCCTCAACCCATGACCAATGGTCATCACATATTCTCAACGCATGACCAGTGATCACATCCTCAACCAATGACCAGAGACCTTCGTCATCATATATCCTCTACCCATGACCAGTGATCAAACATCCTCAGCTGTGACCAGTGACTTATCAGACATCCTCAACCCATGACCAATGGTCATCATGAATCCTCAACTCCTGTCAAGTGATCATCAAACATACATTCTCAAGCTATAACCAGTGATCATCACACACACATCCGCAACCCATAGCAAGTGACCATCACAATCTCAACCCATGACCAGTGATCATCATTACACACCCTAATATCATGACCAGTGATTATGCACACATCCTTAACCCTAACCAGTGTTCACACATCCTCAACCCATGACCAGTGACCATCATCACATCCACATAAATGACCAGTGATCATCACGTATCATCAACCCATAACCAGTGATCATATCCTCAACCAATGACCAGAGACATCATCATCATACAACTATTCATGACCAGTGATCATACATTCTCATCTATGAAGTTACTTGTCAGACATCTTCCACTCATGACCAATGTTCATCATACATCCTCGCCCATGACTAGTCATCATCACACACAAGTCCTCCTTCTATGACCAGTGATCATCACACACACATCCACAACCCATGACCAGTGACCATCGCACATCCTCAACCCATGACCAATGGTCATCACATATTCTCAACGCATGACCAGTGATCACATCCTCAACCAATGACCAGAGACCTTCGTCATCATATATCCTCTACCCATGACCAGTGATCAAACATCCTCAGCTGTGACCAGTGACTTATCAGACATCCTCAACCCATGACCAATGGTCATCATGAATCCTCAACTCCTGTCAAGTGATCATCAAACATACATTCTCAAGCTATAACCAGTGATCATCACACACACATCCGCAACCCATAGCAAGTGACCATCACAATCTCAACCCATGACCAGTGATCATCATTACACACCCTAATATCATGACCAGTGATTATGCACACATCCTTAACCCTAACCAGTGTTCACACATCCTCAACCCATGACCAGTGACCATCATCACATCCACAACAAATGACCAGTGATCATCACGTATCATCAACCCATAACCAGTGATCATATCCTCAACCAGTGACCAGAGACATCATCATCATACAACTATTCATGACCAGTGATCATACATTCTCATCTATGAAGTCACTTGTCAGACATCTTCCACTCATGACCAATGTTCATCATACATCCTCGCCCCATGACTAGTCATCATCACACACAAGTCCTCCTCCTATGACCAGTGATCATCACACACACATCCACAACCCATGACCAATGATCATCATATCCTCAACCCGTGACCAGTGATCATCACACATCCTAATCCCCTGACCAATGATCATACAAACATCTTCAACCTATGACCACTGCTCACATATCCTCAACCTATGACCAGTGACCATCACATATCCTCAACCCATGACCAGCAATCATCACTCATGCTCAACCTATGAGCAATGAACATCTTCATCACATCCTCAACCGTGACCAGTGGTCATTTTATATCATCAATCTATGACCAGTGATCATCACACACATCTTCAACCCATGACCAGTGATCATCATACACATCCTCAACCCATAACCAATGACCACCATCACCACATCCTTAACCCATGACCATTGATCATAACAGATCCTCAACCCATGACCAGTGATCAACACACTCATCCTCAACACATGACCACTGACCTAATCACATGCTCAATCCAAGACCAGTGATCATCACACATCCTCAATCTATAACCAGTGATCACACGCTCAACCAATGACCAGAGACCATCATCATCATACACTGTCTACCCATGACCAGTGATCACATATCCTCAGCTATGACCAGTGACTCATCAGACATCTCACCCCATGGCCAATGGTCATCATACATCTTCACCCCATGACCAGTGATCATCACACACACTCATCCTCAACACATAAGCAGTGATCATCATACATACATCCGCAACCCACGAATAGAGATCATTACATCCTCAACACATGGCCAGTGATCATACTCACATCATCAACCCATGACCAGTAATCACACATCCTCATCCCATGACCAGTGACCATCACACATCCTCAACCCTGAACCAGTGGCCACCATCACCACATCTTTAACACACGACCATTGATCATCACAAATCTTCAACCCTTGACCAGTGGTCATCACACACATCCTCAAACCATGACCAATGAACTCATCACATCTTCAACCCAAGACCAGTGGTAATCACACATCCTCAGCCTATGACCAGTGATCACATCCTCAACCAATGACGAGAGACCATCACCATCACACATTGTCTTCCCATGACCAGTGATCACACATCCTCAGCTATGACCAGTGACTCATCAGACATCTTCACCCCATGGCCAATGGTCATCACACATTCTCAACCCATGACCAGTGATCACGCATCCTCAACCCATAACAGTTATCATCACATATTCTCAACCCATGACCAGTGATCACATCCTCAACAAATGACTAGAGACCATCATCATCATATATCCTCTAACCATGAACAGTGATCACACATCCTCAGCTGTGACCTGTGACTCATGAGACATCCTCAGTCCATGACCAATTGTCATCATACATCCTCAACCCCTGACAAGTGATCATCAAACATACATCCTCTAGCTACAACCAGTGATCATCACACACACATCCGCAACCAATTGCAAGTGATCATCACAATCTCAACCCATGACCTGTGAGCATCATCACACACCCTAATTTCATGTTCAGTGATTATGCACATATCTTTAACCCTGACCAGTGTTCACACATCCTCAACCCATGACCAGTGACAATTACACATACTCAACCCATGACAGGTGGTCATCACTCATCCTGAACCTATGACCAGTGACCATCATCATCACATCCTAAACCTCTGACCAGTGATCATCACATATCCTCAATACACGACCAGTGATCATCACACATTTTCAACCCATGACCATTGATAATCGTAAAAATTATCAACCCGTGACCAGTGACCAAAATCATCACATCGGCAACTCATGACAAGTGATCATACACATCCTCAACCCATGACCAGTGACCATTATCACCACATCCTCAACCCATGCCCAGTGATCATAACACATTTTCTACCCATGACCAGTGATTATCACACTCATTCTCAACCCATGAACTGTGACCATCATCACATCCTCAACCCATGACAAGTGATCATCACGTATCCTCAACCCATAACCAGTGATAATATCCTCAACTTATGACCAGAGACATCATCGTACAACTAACCATGACCAGTGATCACACATTCTCATCTATGAACAGTGACTCGTCAGACATCCTCAACCCATGACCAATGTTCATCATACATCCTCACCCAGGGACTAGTCATTATCACACACAAATCCTCCTCCTATAACCAGCGATCATCGCACACACATCCGAAACCCATGACCAATGATCATCATATTCTCAACCCATGACCATTAATCATTCCACATCCTAATCTCATGACCAATGATCATACACACATCTTCAACCTGTGACCAGTGCTCACATATCCTCAACCCATGACCAGTGACCATCACATATCCCCAACACATGACCAGCGATCATCACTCATGCTAAACCTATGACCAATGAACATCATCATTACATCCTCAACCTTGACCAGTGATCATTTTATATCATCAATCTATGACCAGTGATCATCACACATATCCTCAACCCATGAGCAGTGATCATCACACATATCCTCAACCCATGACCAGTGATCATCATACACATCCTCAACCCATAACAAGTGTCCACCATCACCACATACTTAACCCATGACCATTGATCATCACAGATCCTCAACCCAAGACCAGTGATCATCACACTCATCCTCAACACATGACCACTGACCTAATCACATCCTCAATCCAAGACCAGTGATCATCACACATCCTCAACCTATAACCAGTGATCACTTCCTCAACCAATGACCAGAGATCATCATCATCATACATTGTCTACCCAGGACCAGTGATCACACATCCTCAGCTATGACCAGTGACTCATCAGGCATCTTACCCCATGGCCAGTGATCATCATACATCTTCACCCCATGACCAGTGATCATCACACATCCTCAACACATAAGCAGTGATCATCATACACACATCCGCAACCCATGAATAGAGATCATTACATCCTCAACACATGGCCAGTGATCATACTCACATCATCTACCCATGACCAGTAATCACACATCCTCATCCCATGACCAGTGACCATCACACATCCTCAACCCATGACCAGTGACCACCATCACCACATCTTTAACCCATGACCATTGATCATCACAAATCCTCAACCCTTGACCAGTGGTCATCACACACATCCTCAAACCATGACCACTGACCTAATCACATCATCAACCTAAGACCAGTGATAATCACACATCCTCTGCCTCTGACCAGTGATCACATCCTCAACCATTGACGAGAGACCATCATCATCATACATTGTCCACCCATGACCAGTGATCACACATCCTCAACTATGACCAGTGACTCATCAGACATCCTCACCCCATGGCCAATGGTCATCACACATTCTCAACCCATGACCAGTGATCACGCATCCTCAACCCATGACAGTTATCATCACATATTCTCAACCCATGACCAGTGATCACATCCTCAACCAATGACTAGAGACCATCATCATCATATATCCTCTAACCATGAACAGTGATCACACATCCTCAGCTGTGACCTGTGACTCATCAGACATACTCAACCCATGACAAATTGTCATCATACATCCTCAACCCCTGACAAGTGATCATCACACACACATCTGCAACCCATAGCAAGTGATCATCACAATCTCAACCCATGACCTGTGAGCATCATCACACACCCTAATTTCATGACCAGTGATTATGCACACATCCTTAACCCTGACCAGTGTTCACATATAATCAACCCATGACCAGTGACAATTACACATACTCAACACATGACAGGTGGTCATCACTCATCCTGAACTTATGACCAGTGACCATCATCATCACATCCTAAACCTCTGACCAGTGATCATCACATATCCTCAATACACGACCAGTGATCATCACACATTTTCAACCCATGACCATTGATAATCGTACACATCATCAACCTATGACCAGTAACCAAAATCACCACATCCTCAACTCTTGACCAGTGATCATACACATCCTCAAACCTATGACCAGTGACCATTATCACCACATCCTTAACCCATGACCAGTGATTATCACACTCATTCTCAACCCATGACCTGTGACCATCATCACATCCTCAACCCATGATCAGTGATCATCACGTATCCTCAACCCATAACCAGTGATCATATCCTCAACCTATTACCAGAGACATCATCGTACAACTAACCATGACCAGTGATCACACATTCTCATCTATGAACAGTGACTCGTCAGATATCCTCAACCCATGACCAATGTTCATCATACATCCTCACCCAGTGACAAGTCATCATCACACACAAATCCTCCTCCTATAACAAGTGATCATCACACACACATCCGCAACCCATGACCAATGATCATCATATCCTCAACCCATGACCAGTGATCATTCCACATCCTAATCCCATGACCAATGATCATTCACACATCTTCAACCTATGAACAGTGCTCACATATTCTCAGCCCATGACCAGCGACCATCACATATCCTCAACCCATGACCAGCGATCATTACTCTTGCTCAACCTATGACCAATGAACATCATCATCACATCCTCAACCTTGACCAGTGATCATTTTATATCATCAATCTATGACCAGTGATCATCACATACATCCTCAACCCATAGCCAGTGATCATCATACACATCCTCAACCCATAACAAGTGTCCACCATCACCACATACTTAACCATGACCATTGATCATCACAGATCCTCAACCCAAGACCAGTGATCATCACAATCATCCTCAACACATGACCAACGACCTAATCACATCCTCAATCCAAGACCAGTGATCATCACATATCCTCAACCTATGACCAGTGATCACATCCTCAACCAATGACCAGAGACCATCATCATCATACATTGTCTACCCATGACCAGTGATCACACATCCTTAGCTATGACCAG
Source organism: Panulirus ornatus (assembly GCF_036320965.1). Lineage (NCBI taxonomy): Eukaryota > Metazoa > Arthropoda > Malacostraca > Decapoda > Palinuridae > Panulirus > Panulirus ornatus. The sequence goes on from NC_092275.1 coordinate 1,137,486, forward strand.
TGACTCATCAGACATCTCACCGAATGGCCAATGGTCATCATACATCTTCACCACATGACCACTCACACATCCTCAACACATAAGCAGTGATCATCATACACACATCCGCAACCTATGAATAGAGACCATTGCATCCTCAACACATGACCAGTGATCATACTCACATCATCACCCCATGACCAATAATCATACATCCTCATCCTATGACCAGTGACCATCACACATCCTCATCCCATGACAAGTGACCACCATCACCACATCTTTAACCCCTGCCCATTGATCATCACAAATCCTCAACCCTTGACCAGTGGTCATCACACACATCCTCAAACAATGACCACTGACCTCATCACATCCTCAACCCAAGACCAGTGATAATCACACATCCTCAGCCTCTGACCAGTGATCACATCCTCAACCAATGACGAGAGACCATCATCATCATACATTGTCTACCCATGACCAGTGATCACACATCCTCAGCTATGACCAGTGACTCATCAGACATCCTCACCCCATGGCCAATGGTCATCACACATTCTCAACCCAAGACCAGTGATCACGCATCCTCAACCATAACAGTTATCATCACATATTCTCAACCCATGACCAGTGATCACGCATCCTCAACCCATAACAGTTATCATCACATATTCTCAACCCATGACCAGTGATCACATCCTCAACCAATGACTAGAGACCATCATCATCATATATCCTCTAACCATGAACAGTGATCACAGATCCTCAGCTGTGACCTGTGACTCATCAGACATCCTCAACCCATGACCAATTGTCATCATACATCCTCAACACCTGACAAGTGATCATCAAACATACATCCTCAAGCTATAACCAGTGATCATCACACACACATCCGTAACCCGTAGCAAGTGATCATCACAATCTCAACCCATGACCCGTGAGCATCATCACACACCCTAATTTCATGACCAGTGATTATGCATACATCCTTAACCCTGACCAATGTTCACATATCCTCAACCCATGACCAGTGACAATTACACATACTCAACCCATGACAGGTGGTCATCACTCATCCTGAACCTATGACCAGTGACCATCATCATCACATCCTAAACCTCTGACCAGTGACCATCACATATCCTCAATCCACGACCAGTGATCATCACACATTTTCAACCCATGACCATTGATAATCGTAAACATTATCAACCCATGACCAGTGACCAAAATCACCACATCCTCAACTCAAGACCAGTGATCATACACATCCTCAACCCATGACCAGTGACCATTATCACCACATCCTCAAACCATGCCCAGTGATCATAACACATCTTCTACCCATGACCAGTGATTATCACACTCATTCTCAACCCATGACCAGTGACCATCATCACATCCTCAACCCATGACCAGTGATCATCACGTATCCTCAACCCATAACCAGTGATTATATCCTCAACTTATGACCAGAGACATCACCGTACAACTAACCATGACCAGTGATCAAACATTCTCATCTATGAACAGTGACTCGTCAGACATCCTCAACCCACGACCAATGTTCATCATACATCCTCACCCAGTGACTAGTCATCATCACACACAAATCCTCCTCTTACAACCAGCGATCATCGCACACACATCCGCAACCCATGACCAATGATCATCATATCCTCAACCCATAACCAGTGATCATTCCACATCCTAATCCCTTAAACAATGATCATACACACATCTTCAACCTATTACCAGTGCTCACATATCCTCAACCCACGACCAGTGACCATCACTTATCCTCAACCCATGACCAGCGATCATCACTCATGCTCAACCAATGACCAATGAACATCATCATTACATCCTCAACCTTGACCAGTGATTATTTTATATCATCAATCTATGACCAGTGATCATCACACACATCCTCAACCCATGACCAGTGATCATCATACACATCCTCAACCCATAACAAGTGTCCACCATCACCACATACTTAACCCATGACCATTGATCATCACAGATCCTCAACTCAAGACCAGTGATCATCACACTCATCCTCAACACATGACCACTGACCTAATCACATCCTCAATCCAAGACCAGCGATCATCACACATCCTCAACCTATAACCAGTGATCACATCCTCAACCAATGACCAGAGACCATCACAATCATAAATTGTCTACCCATGACCAGTGATCACACATCCTCAGCTATGACCAGTGACTCATCAGACATCTCACCCCATGGCCAACGGTCATCATACATCTTCACCCCATGACCAGTGATCATCACACACACACATCCTCAACACATAAGCAGTAATCATCATACACACATCCGCAACCCATGAATAGAGATCATTACATCCTCAACCCATGACCAGTGATCATACTCACATCATCAACCCATGACCAGTGATCACATATCCTCATCCCATGACCAGTGACCATCACACATCCTCATCCCATGACCAGTGACCACCATCACCACATCTTTAACCCATGCCATTGATCATCACAAATCCTCAACCCATGACCAGTGGTCATCACACACATCCTCAAACCATGATCACTGACCTCATCACATCCTCAGCCCAAGACCAGTGATAATCACACATCCTCAGCCTCTGACCAGTGATCACATCCTCAACAAATGACGAGAGACGATCATCATCATACATTGTCTACCCATGACCAGTGATCACACATCCTCAGCTATGACCAGTTACTCATCAGACATCATCACCCCATGGCCAATGGTCATCACACATTCTCAGCCCATGACCAGTGATCACTCATCCTCAACCCATAACAGTTATCATCACATATTCTCAACCCATGACCAGTGATCACATCCTCAACCAATGACTAGAAACCATCGTCATCATATATCCTCTAACCATGAACAGTGATCACACATCCTCAGCTGTGACCTGTGACTCATCAGACATCCTCAACCCATGACCAATTGTCATCATACATCCTCAGCACCTGACAACTGATCATCACACACACATCTGCAACCCATAGCAAGTGATCATCACAATATCAACCCATGACCCGTGAGCATCATCACACACCCTAATTTCATGACCAGTGATTATGCACACATCTTTAACCGTGACCAGTGTTCACACATCCTCAACCCATGACCAGTGACAATTACACATACTCAACCCATGACAGGTGGTCATCACTCATCCTGTACCTATGACCAGTGACCATCATCATCACATCCTAAACCTCTGACCAGTGATCATCACATATCCTCAATCCACGACCAGTGATCATCACACATTTTCAACCCATGACCATTGATAATCGTAAACATTATCAACCCATGACTAGTGACCAAAATCACCACATCCTCAACTCATGACCAGTGACCATTATCAACACATCCTTAACCCATGCCCAGTGATCATAACACATCTTCTACCCATGATCAGTGACTATCACACTCATTCTCAACCCATGACCTGTGACCATCACCACATCCTCAGCCCATGACCAGTGATCATCACGTATCGTCAACCCATAACCAGTGATCATATCCTCAACTTATGACCAGAGACCATCGTACAACTAACCATGACCAGTGATCACACATTCTCATCTATGAACAGTGACTCGTCAGACATCCTCAACCCATGACCAATGTTCATCATACATCCTCACCCCGTGACTAGTCATCATCACACACAAATCCTCCTCCTATAACCAGTGATCATCACACACACATCCGCAACCCATGACCAATGATCATCATATCCTCAACCCATGACCAGTGATCATCACACATCCTAATCCCATGACCAATGATCATACACACATCTTCAACCTATGACCAGTGCTCACATATCTCAACCCATGACCAGTGACCATCACATATCCTCAACCCATGACCAGCGATCATCACTTCATGCTCAACCTATGACCAATGAACATCATCATCACATCCTCAACCTTGACCAGTGATCATTTTATATCATCAATCTATGACCAGTGATCATCACACACATCCTCAACCCATGACCAGTGATCATCATACACATCCTCAACCCATAACCAGTGACCACCATCACCACATCCTTAACCCATGACCATTGATCATCACAGATCCTCAACCCATGACCAGAGATCATCACACTCATCCTCAACCCATGACCACTGACCTCATCACATCCTCAATCCAAGACCAGTGATCATCACACATCTTCAACCTATGACCAGTGATCACATTCTCAACCAATGACCAGAGACCATCATCATCATACATTGTCTACCCATGACCAGTGATCACATATCCTCAGCTATGACCAGTGACTCATCAGACATCTCACCCATGGCCAATGGTCATCATACATCTTCACCCCATGACCAGTGATTATCACACACACACATCCTCAACACATAAGCAGTGATCATCACACACACATCCGCAACCCATGGATAGAGATCATCACATCCTCAACGCCTGACCAGTGATCATCATCACAGATCATCCTCCCATGACCAGTGATCATACTCACATCATCAACCCATGATCACACATCCTCATCCCATGACCAGTGACCATCACACATCCTCAACCCATAACCAGTTATCATCACACATTCTCAACCCATGACCAGTGGTCACATCCTCAACCAATGACCAGAGACCATCGTCATCATATATCCTTTACCCATGATCAGTGATCATACATCCTCATCTATGACCAGTGAGTCATCAGACATCCTCAACCCATGACCAATGGTCATCATCTTCAACCAATGACCAGTGATCATCAAACACGCATCCTCAAGCCATAACCAGTGATCATCACACACACATCCGCAACCCATAGCAAGTGATCATCACAATCTAAACCCATGACCAGTGACCATCCTAATTCCATGACTAGTGATTATGCAGACATCCTTAACCCTGACCAGCGATCATCACTCATGCTCAACTTATGACCAATGAACATCATCACATCCTCAACCTTGACCAGTGATCATTTTATATCATCAATCTATGACCAGTGATCATCACACATCCTCAACCCATGACCAGTGACAATCACACATATTCAATCCATGGTCGGTGCTCATCACTTATCCTCAACCTATGACCAGTGACCATCATCATCACATCCTAAACCCCTGACCAGTGATCTTCACAAATCCTTGATCCACGACCAGTGATCATCACCAATGACCATTGATAATCGTGAACATCATCAACCCATTACCAATGACCAACATCACCACATCCTCTACTCATGAACCGGGGATCATTATACACATCCTCAACCCAAGACCAGTGACCATTATCTCCACATGCTCAACCTATGACCACATCCTCAACCCATACCCAGTGATCATATCCTCAACCAATGACCAGAGACCAACATCATTACACAATTACCCATGACCAGTGATCACACATCCTCATCTATGAACAGTGACTCGTCAGACATCCTCAACCCATGACCGATGTTCATCATATATCCTCACCTCGTGACTAGTCATCATCACAGACAAATCCTCCTCCTATAACCAGTGATCATCACACACATATTCATAACCCATGACCATTGATCATCATATCCTCAACCCATGACCAGTGATCATACACACATCCTAATCCCATGACCAATGATCATACACACATCTTCAACCCATGACCAGTGATCACACATCCTCAACTATGACACATCCTCAAGCCATGACCAGAGATCATCACACACACGCATCTGCAACCCATACACACTATCCCCAGGACTGTCGACACGCTATCCCGAGGACTGTCCACACATTATACCTAGGACTGTCCACACGCTATCCATAGGACTGTCAAAACTCTATCCCCAAGACTGTCCACTTATCCCCAGGACTATCCACACGTAATCCCTAGGACACGCTATCACTAGGACAGTCCATATGCTATCCCATGGACTGTCCACAAGCTTTCGCCAGGACTGTCGAAACGCTATCCCATGGACTGTCGACACGCTATCCCTAGGACTGTTCACACATGATAACCAGAATTGTTCATACGCTATCCCCAGGAATGTCAACACACTATTCCCAGGACTGTCCACACGCTGTCTCCAAGAATGTCTGCAATCTATCCCCAAGACTGTCATAACGCTATTCCCAAGACTGTCCACACGCTATCCCCAGGACTGTCCACACGATATCACCAGGACTGTCCACTTACGATCCCCAGGTCTATCGACACGTTATCCCCAGGACTGTCCACACACTATCCCCAGGACTGTCCAGATGCAATCACCATGATTGTGGACATTTTCGCCGGGACTATCGAAACGCGATCCCCTGGACTGTTCACCAGTTAGCCCCAGTTAGTCCACGGGCTAGCACCAGGACAGACACGCTTTCGCCAGGACTCTCGAAACGCGATCCCCAGGACTGTCCACACGCTATCCCCAGGACTGTACACATGCTATCCCCAGGGCTGTAGACACGCTCTCGCCAGGAAGGTTAAACGCGATCCCCAGGACTGTCCACACGCTATCCCCAAGACAATCGACACGCTATCCCCAGTACTGACCACACACTATCACCAAATTTGTCCACACGTTATCCCCAGGACTATCCACACTCTATCACCAGGACTGTCCACACGCTTTCATCAGGACTGTCGACACACTATCCTCAATACTGTCGATATGCTATCGCCAGGACTGTCCAGAAACTATCTCCAGGAGTGTCGACACGCTATACCCAGGACTAGCCACACATTATCCCTGAGACTGTCCACACGCAGTCCTCATGACTGGCGTAACGCTATTCCTAGGACTGTCCACACGCTATCCCCAGGACTGCCCACACAGTATCCTTTGGAATATCGACACACTATCCCCAGGACTCTCAAAATCCTATTCCCAGGACTGTCCAAACACTATCCTCAGGACTGTCCACACGCTATTCATGGGACTGTACACACTCCATCCCCAGGACTGTCCACACACTATTCCCAAGACTGTGGAAAAGCTATGCCAAAGACTGTCGACAAACTATCTCCAGGATTTTCCACACATTATCCCAAGAACTGTCGACACGCTATCCCCAGAACTGTCTACACAATCCTCAAAACTGTCGACACACTATCCCCAGGACTAACCACACACTATCCCCAGGACTGTCCACACGCTATCCAAAGGACTGTCGAAGGACTGTCCACACGTTAACCTCAGGACTGTCAACAAGATATCCCTAAGACATCCCCAAAGATATCCCCAAAACTGTCAACGCACTATCCCCAGGGCTATCCACACACTATACCCAAGACGCTATCCCCAAGACTGTCGAAACGCTATCCCCAGAACTATCCACACGTTGACTCGAGGACTGACCACACACTATCTAGAGGAATGTCGACACGGTGTCCCGGGACTGTTCACACACTATCGCCAGGACTGTAAAACGTTATCCCCAAGACTGTCCACACACTATCCCGGGACTGTCTACACACTGTCTCCACGACTGTCTACAAGCTATCCCCAGTACTGTCGAAACGCTATCCCCAGGACCGTCCACACGATATTCCCAGGACTGTCCACTTACTATCCACAAGACTGTCGACACGTTATCCCCAGGACTGTCCACACACTATCCCTAGGACTGTCCATATCCTATCACCAGGACGGTAGACACTCTTTCGCCGGGACAGTCGAAACGCAATCGGAATGACTGTCGACCAGTTTTCCCCAATGACTTTCCACAGGCTATCGCCAGGACTGTATACACGCTTTCGCCAGGAGTGTCGAAACGTGATCCCTAGGACTATCCACACGCTATCCCTAGGACTGTTCACATAATATCCCCAGGACTGCTGACAAGTTCTCGCCAGAAAGGTTAAACGCGATCCCCAGGACTGTCCACACGCTATCCCCAAGACAGTCCACACGCTATCCCCAGTACTAACCACACATTATTTTCTGAACAGTAGAAACGTTATGCCAGAACTGTCCACACGCTATCCCCTGGACTGTCCACACGCTTTCATGAGGACTGTCGACACACTATGATCAGGACTCTCCACTCATTATCCCCAGGACTGTCCACACGCTATCTCCACAACTGTCGAGACGATATCCCTAGGACTGTCCACACGCTATTACCACGACTGTCCACACACTATCCTCAGGACTGTCGATATGCTATTGCCAGGACTGTCCACAAACTATCCCCAGGAGTGTCGAGACGCTATACCCAGGACTGTCCACACACTATCCCTAAGACTGTCCACACGCTATCCCCAGGACTGGCGTAACGCTATCCTCAGGACTGGCGTAACGCTATGGCCAAGGACTGTCCAAACGCTATTCCCAGGAATGTCCACACACTATCCCTTAGAATGTCGACACATTATCCCAGGACTCTGGAAATCTTATTTCCAGGATTGTCCACACACTATCGTCAGGATTATCCACACGCTATCCCTAGGACTGTACATACACTATCCTCAAGACTGTCGACACACTATCCCCAGGACTGTCGACACACTATCCACAGGAATGTCCACACACTATCCTCAGGACTGTTGAGACGCTATCCCCAGGACTGTCTACGCGCTATTTCCAGGATTATCCACACACTATCCTCATGACTGTCGACACGCTATCTCCAGGAATGACGTAAAGTTATCCCCAGGAATGTCCACACGCTTTCCCCAGGCCTGTCCACATACTATCCTTAGGACTGATCACACGCTATCCACAGGACTGTCGACACCTTATTCCCAGGACTGTCCACACACTATCCCCAGGACCATCCACACAATATCACCAGGACTGTACATACCCTATCCCCGGGATTGTCCACACAATATCCCTAGAATTGTCCACAAGCTATGCCCAGGATTGTCGCTATCATCAGGACTGTCGATAGGATATCCCCAGGTCTGTCTACACATTATCCCAAGGACTGTCGACACGCTATCCCGAGGACTTGTTTCATATTATTGCTTGTTTTCGTTTTAAAAGTTATTTTGAAATGACCTGCTCATTATTTTACATCCTTTTTATGTTCTTTAAAGATATAGTAGGTATGTGACTGCTTGTGAATGTCAATATGCATGTTTCTCAAACTGCCTACTATAAGATGAAAGCAAAATGTCCTGATATATATCTATCAATAAGGTATTGCGCCAAATAAATACCATACGATCATTTGTATCCTTTTATCGCATCATTTACAAATAAAGTAAAATGGAAGAGTATTACGAAAATCTAAATTACGGTCAATGACCTAACAAAGATAATAAAAAAGATATATGGTCGTTCAACCATGAAGAAAATTCTGTCATTTAACAAAATGTCAAGTTTTTATTATTTTCCATTGCTAAAGCAAAAGTAGAACAAAATACTCTATTTCCTGCAAATGTTATGGCACAGCTGAATAGCTAAGAATTATCTTAAAATCTGCCTTTTTTTTGATGGATGACATTTCACGTTTTCTAACAGTTTTGAATTGCTCTTCCAGATGGCGTTACTGCAAGCATCACAAATTCTTTCAATTGCGCTTCTTTGTATTTGTTTCTCTTGAGCACGGCCGCAATTTGTATTTAGTCTTGTATGTGTCGTCTCCGAAGACGGATGTCTTCTTACGCTCTTTATTTCAAGTCTGTCTTCTGATGTTGTAGCGTCTACGTGTCTTTTCGGTAAGTCAGTCTATTCAGCGATATTACAATGTTTATCTGTCTTTTTCTTAGACAAATGGGCTAGGAAGGATTACACTTCTAGCTTGGATGCCATTCCGGTTTCCTCTCTTCTTTCAGCTTTCATTTAACTTTACTCTCTTTCGATTATTCATTTATAATTAATTTTGGTTTATGTTTATCAGTGTTGAATATATGTTAAATGCTGTTTCTGGTAACCTTGAAAATCTATTACATACTAACTGCAAAGGTTAGCCATAACTACATGCGAAGTGACATTACGCAAGGTAAGGCAATGGTAGTTGGCTTGTTAATCAATTATCTCATCGTTAAGTGCTACAAAGCAGTGTTTGCATGAATGTTTTACACTAAAAGTGCAGTGGAAGTGTTTTCTTTTTTTTTATTTGTACAATACTCTATTATCTGTATGTATGCACAAGGCAGGGGATCAGGGTATACATAATAATAGACGCCAAGTTAGTCAAGCCACCACTGCTCCCTAGCGGAGGTAGCCATAACTACATGTGCAGTGACATTGCGCAAGGCAAGGCAATGATAGTTGTCTTGTTAATCAATTATCTCATCGTAAAGTAGTTTCAAGAGACTTAAATGTTCATTATCAATGTATAAGTATATGGGCAGACGCCAGTAGGTAACTAATCATAATCAATACCAGCCTCGAGATGACTCGTTATTGTTTTTCTTGTAACAAATTTATCAAGTTGATAGATTTGTTACAAGAAAAATATCTTTAGTTAGATGTACTTAGTGTAAAGAGCACAACCATAAAACGTAGAGAACAATTGAACTCAGTATATTACTATTCGCTCAGGTTACATCCTGGAACGTTTAACCTACCATTTCCATTATTACACCACATTGTTTTGCTAAATTGATGATTTAGCTCATTTGAATGACGTTTTTTGTTTTAAGTGTGCAATATACAAACAGTAATAGACCACCGGTTCCTTTGAAAATTTCATGCTCCCAGTAAATACTAACAGCAGTTAAACGTGGCAAGAATGATTAATGATGCGTAAAGAATGACATATAATGTATCTGGAAACAATGAAATTTTCATTTTAGGCAAATGAGTGTCCATTCCTTGTAAAGATGGTTTTGTTTTATTGTTGGCAAGAGGTGAATTTTGCTCGAGAAAAGGAACACCAGCTAAGAATGAACGCCAAAGTGAGGCTTTGATTCTGGTCTGAAGCAGTTTTCAAAGAGATGTGTTTTTTACAATTTAAAATCGTAAATGGCATGTGGGTCTTGAATTGTTTCAATATCAATTTTGGCAATGTTTCAGATATTATTAATAGGTGTCCTCTCTTGTTTCATATTATTTGTTTTCATTTTAAAAGATATATTTTGAAATAACTTGCTCATTATTTTACATGCTTTTTTACGTTCTTTAAAGAACGTTCTTTAAAGACTGCTTGTGAATGTTAATATGCATGTTTCTGAAACTGTCTACTATAGGATGAATGTAAAATGTCCTGATGTATATTTTTCAATAAGGTATTGCGCTAAATAGATACCACACGATCATTTGTATCCTTTTATCACATCATTTACTAATGATAAATGACCTAACAACAATAATTAAAAAGATATATGATCTTTCAACCTTGAAGAAAATTCTATTTGTCGATTTTATTGTTTTCCACTGCTAAAGCAAAAGATAATATTTATACCACACAAAGTAGAACAAAATACTCTATTCCCTGCTAATGTTATGGCACAACTGAATAGCTGGGAAATATCTTAAAATTTCCCGTTTTCTTTGATGGATAAGACATTGCAATATTGCAATGTTTATCTTAGAGAAGTGGGCTAGGAAGGATTACACTTCTACTTGTATGCCATTCTGGTTTCCTTTAGAATGCCATGATAAACTCTCTTCTTTCAGCTTTCATTTAACTTTACTCTCTTTCGATTACTCATATATAATTAATTTCGGTTTATGTTTATCGGTGTTAAATATATATTAAGTGCTGTTTCTGGTAGCCTTGAAAATTTATTGCATACTAATTGCAAAGCAGTGTTTGCACGAATGTTTTTCACTCAATGTTATAGTGGAAGTGTTTTTTGAATTTAAATTTGTCTGTATGCATAAGGCAGGGGATCAGGATCAGGAGCCACCACTGCTCCCTAGCGGAGGTAGCCATAACTACATGCGCAGTGACAGCGCAAGGCAAGGCAATGGTAGTTGGCTTGTTAATCAATTATCTTCAAATAAAGTAGTTTCAGGAGACTTAAATGTTCATTATCAAGTATATGGGCAGACGCCTTACTCTTCTGACCGGACTGCCAATAACTCGGCAATTGGTGTATCCTCGTTATCGCCGTATAAACTTCATAAATTATTACAAAAAAAATATCTTTATAGTTAGATATACTTAGTGTAAAGAGCACAACCATAAAACTTAGAGAACCATTGAACTCGATAGATTGTTCATCCTGGAACGTTTAACCGGCCATTTCCATTATTACAGTTCACATGGTTTTGCTAAAGTGATAATTTAGCTCATTTGAATGACGTTTTTTGTTTTAAGTGTGCAATACACAAACAGTAACAGACCACCGGTTCCTTTTTAAACTTCATGATCCCAGGAATGGACACTCATTTGCCTAAATTTCAATTTCAATTTCAATTATCAATCATTTACACAATGTACAATGAAATTTTAAGTGATTGACATAATGTTTCCAGATACATTGCCTACTCATCAGAGCAAGCAATGTATTTCATTCTTTACGCATCATTCATCATTCTTGCCACGTTTAACTGGTTAGTTATAGTTCTGGTCTGAAGCAGTGTTCAAACAGATGTATTTTTTAAAATTTTTGCAATGGCATGTGGGTCTTAAATTGTTTCAATATCAATTTTGGCAATGTATCAGATATTATAATAGGTGTCTTCGCTTGTTTCATATATGCGCAGTGACATTGCGCAAGGCAAGGCAATGGTAGTTGGCTTGTTAATTAATTATCTCATCGTTAAGTAGTGTTTTCATTTTAAAAGATTTAATTTGAAATGACTTGCTCATTATTTTACATCCTTTTTACATTCTTTAAACACATAGCGAATGCTTTTGTATGTTTATATGAATGTTTCTCCAACTGTCTACTATTAGATGAAAATAAAATGTCCTGATGTATATTCATCAATAAGGTATTCCGCCAAATAAATACCACACGATCATTTGTATCCTTTTATCACATCATTTATACAAATGAAGTGAAATTTAGGAGTATCAGGAAAATCTAAATTAAGATAAATGACAACAACGGGAATAAAAAAGATATATGGTCGTTTAACCTTGAAGAAAATTCTGTCATTTAACAAAATGTTTTTATTATTTTCCATTACTGAAGCAAAAGATAACATTTACACCACACAAAGTAGAATTCTATTCACTGCAAATGTTATGGCATAACTGAATAGGTGAGAATCATCTTAAAATTTCCCGTTTTCTTTGATGGATGACATTTCCCGTTTTCGAATAGTTTTGAATCGCTCTTCCAGATGGCGCTACAGAAAGCATCACAAATTCTTTTAATTGCACTTCTTTGTATTTGCTTCTCCTGAGCACGGCCGCCATTTGTATTGTCTTGTATGTGTCGTCTACGAAGACGGATGTGTTCTTACGCTCTTTATTTCAAGTCTGTCGTTTGATGTTGTAGTGTATACATGTCAGACTATTCAGCGATATTGCAAATGTTTATCTTTGACAAGTGGGCTACGAAGGATTACACTTCTAGCTTGGATACCATTCTGGTTTCCTTTAGAATACTATGATACATTCTTCTTTCAGCTTTCATTTAATTTTAATTCTGGTTTATCTTTATCAGTGTTATATATATGTTAGTGATATTCTGGTAGCCTTGAAAATTTATTGCATAATAAATAAAAAAAACACTCTCATTATAACACTTTGAGTGAAAAACACTCCTGCAAAGGAGTGTTTTTCACGCAAAGTGTTATAATGAGAGTGTTTTTTTTAAATTTAAATTTGTCTTTATGCACGCTGTTAGTCAAACCACCACTTTGCTCCCTAGCGGAGGTAGCCATAACTACATGCGCTGTGACATTGTGCAAAGCAAGGCAATGGTAGTTGTCTTAATCAATTATATCATCGTTAAGTGCTATAAAGCAGTGTTTGCAGGAGTGTTTTTCATTGTGTTTTTAATACACAAGGCAGGGGATCAGGATAAACATAATAATAGACGCCAAGTTAATCAAGCTACCACTGCTCCCTAACGGAGGTAGCCATAATTACATTCACAGTGACAAGGCAATGGTAGTTGGCTTGTTAATCAATTATCTCATCGTAAAGTAGTTTCAGGAGAAAGTATATGGGCAGACGCCAGCCTCCCTCTTCTGAACAATGGTAGTGGAAATCGTCGAGATGACCGGACTGCCAATAACTCGGCAATTTGTGTATCATCGTTATTGCTGGATAAACTTGATAAATGCATTACAATAAAAACATCTTTATAGTGTAAAGAGAACAACCATAAAACGAAGAGAACCATTGAACTCGGTAGATAGACTCAGGTTACAGCTTATGATTGTTCATCCTGAAAGATTTAACTGGCCATTTCCATTATTACAGTTCACATGGTTTTACTAAATTGATGATTTAGCTCATTTGAATGATTTTTGTTTTAAGTGTGTAAGAGACCACAGTTTCTTTCAAAACTTCATGCTCCCAGTAAAAACTAACAGCAGTTAAACGTGGCAAAGTAAAAAATAAAATACCTGTATCAGAGTAAACAATTATATCAATCATTTACAGTTTCATTGTACATTATGTAAATGATTGATAATTAGAATTGAAATTTTCAATTTAGTCAAATGTGTCCATCCCTTGTCAAGATGGTTTTGTTTTATTGTTGGCAGAGAGAACATGAGCGGCAGAGGCGAATTTCCCACGAGAAAAGGAACACACCAGCTAGGAATGAACGCCGAAGTGAGACTTTGAGATGTGTTTTTCTATAATTCAAAATCGAAATTGGCATGTAAGTCTTGAATTGTCTAAATATCAATTTTGGCAGTTTCAGATATTATTCGCTTGTTTCATATTATTCTTTGTTTTCATTTTAAAAGATTTATTTTGAAATGACTTGCTCATTATTTTACATAGTGAATGTTAATATGTATGTTTCTCCAACTTTCTACTATAAGATGAAAACAAAATGCCAAATAAATACCACTCGATCATTTGTATCCTTTTGTCATATCATTTACAAATGAAGTGAAATGTAGGGGTATTAGGAAAATCTAACAACGACAATAAAAAAAATATGTTTCTCTTGAGCACAGCCGCCATTCACTCAGTTTTGTATGTGTCGTCTTCGAAGACAAATGTGTTCTTACGCTCTTTTGATGCTGTAGTGTCTACGTGTCTTTTCGGTAAGTTTATTTTAGACAAGTGTGCTAGGAAGGATTACACTTCTAGCTTGGATGCCATTCTGGTTTCCTTTACAATGCCATGATAAATCTGTCAGCTTTCATTTAACTTTACTCTCGATTATTCGATTATTCATTTATGTTTATCAGTGCTGTTTCTGGTAGCCTTGAAAATTTATTGCATACTAACTGCAAAGCAGTGTTTGTAGGAGTGTTTTTCACTGTGTTATGGTGGGTGTTTTCTTAAATTTAAATTTGTCTGTATGCACAAGGCAGGGGATCAGGATAAACAGCGATAGACGCCAAGTTAGTCAAGCCACCACTGCTCCCTAGGTAGCCAAAACTATATACGCAGTGACATTGCGCAAGGCAAGGCAATGGTAATTGGCTTGTTGATCATTTATCTCATTGTTAAGTGCTACAAAGCAGTGCTTGCAGGAGTGTTTTTCACTCAAAGTGTTTGCGGTGTGTTTTTTTTTTTTTTCAATTTAATGCAATACTGTATTATTTGTATGTAGGGGATCAGGATAAACATAATAATAGTTGCCAAGTTAGTCAAGCCGCCACTGCAGTGACATTGCGCAAGGCGAGGCAACGGTATTTGGCTTGTTGATCAATTATCTCATGGTAAATTAGTTTCAGGAGACAAAATGTTCACTATCAATTAATAGGTATATGGTCAGACGCCAGTAGGGTTAATATCATGATCAATGCCAGCCTCACTCTCCTGAACATAGTGGAAATCGTCGAGATGACCGGACTGCCAATAACTCAACAATTGGCCTGATAAACTTAATGAATTTATAGTTAGATGTACAACCATAAAACGAAGAGAACCATTGAACTCGGTAGTTACAGCTTATGATTGTTCATCCTGGAATGTTTAACCGGCCATTTCCCTTATTACAGTACACATGACGATCTTTAAGTAACGGAACATGGCTTCCTTTTAAAACTTCATACTCCAAGTAAAATATAGCAGCAGTTAAACGTGGCAAGAATGAAATACCTGTATCAGAGTAAGCAATGTATCTGGAAACATTATATCAATCATTAAAGTTTCATTGTACATTATGTGAATGATTGAAAATTAAAATTGAAATTTTCAATTTAGGCAGAGAGAACATGAGCAGCAGAGGCAACGTGAAGGGGATAAAGCGTCCCTCCGCTGGGCAAGAGGCGAATTTTATACGAGAGAAGGAACATACCTGCTAGGAATGAACGCCGAAGTGAGACTTTGATTCTGGTCTGAAGTAGTGTTCAGAGATGTGTTTTTTACAATTTAAAATCGAAAATGGCATGTGGGTCTTGAATTGTTTCAATATCAATTTTGGGAATGTTTCAGATATTACTGATAGGTGTCTTCGTTTGTTTCACATTATTGATTGTTCTCATTTTAAAAGATTTAATTTGAAATGATCATTATTTTACATCCATTCTACGTTCTTTAAAGACGTAGTAGATATGTGACTGCTTGTAAAAGTTAATATGTATGTTTCTCCAACTGTCTCCTATAAAATGAAACCAAAATGTCCCGATGTATATTTATCAATAAAGTATTCCGCCAAATGAATACCACACGATCATTTGTATCCTTTTATCACATCATTTACAAATGAAGTAAAATGTAGGAGTATCAGGAAAATCTAAATTAAGATAAATGACCTTACAACGAAAATAAAAAGATATATGGTCGTTCAACCTTGAAGAAAATTCTGTCATTTAAGCAAAAGATAACATTTATACTTTATTCCCTGCAAATGCTATGGCATGTATGTCTCGTCTCCGAAGACGGATGTGTTCTTAGGCTCTTTATTTCGTCTGTCTTCTAATGTAGTGACTACGTATGTTTTCGGTAAGTCAGACTATTCAGCGATATTGCAATGTTTATCTTATAGAAGTTTCAGTTTTCATTTAAATTAACTCGACAAATTATAATTTATTTTGGTTTATGTTTATCAGTGTTAAATACATGTTGTGAGGTTTATGGAAGCCTTGAAAATTTATTGTTTACAGGAGTGTTTTTCACGCAAAGTGAAATTAAATTTTAATTTGTCTGTATGCACAGGGCAGGGAATCAGGATAAACATAATGTTAGACGCCAAGTTAGTTAAGCCAACACTACTCCCTGGCGGATGTAGCCATAACTACATACGCAGTGACATTACGCAAGGCAACACAATGGTAGTTGGCTAGTTAATCAATTACCTAATCGTTACGTCCTACAAAGCAGTTTGTAGGAGTGTTTTTCACTCAAAGTGTTTGCAGTGGAAGTGTTTCTTTTTTTAAAATTAATGCAATATTTGTATGTATGCACAAGGCAGGGATCAGGATAAACATAATAATGGGCGCCATTTCAGTCAAGCCACCGTTGCTCCGTAGCGGAGGTAGCAATAAGTACAATAAGTACAATGGTAGTTGTCAATTATCGTAAAGTAGTTTCAGGAGGCTTAAACGTTCATTATCAAGCAGACGGTAGTAGGGAACAAATGTTTAATGTCATGTTTCATATCATGTTTAATATCATGTTGAGAGGACTCAACAATGGTCGTGGAAGTCGTCGAGATGACCGGACTGCCAATAACTCGGCAACTGGTGTATCCTCATTATCGCAGTATAAACGATAAATAATTACAAGAAAAATATCTTTATAGTTAGATGTACTTAGCGTAGAGAGAGACTTGGAAGTATATTACTATTCACTATTCACGGCCATTTCCATTATTACAGTTCACATGGTTTTGCAAAATTGATGACAGCTCATTTTAATGGTTTTTTGTTTTGTGTGCAATACATGAACAGTAAGAGACCAGCGGGTCCTTTTAAAACTTCATGCTCCCAGTAAAAACTAACAACAGTTAAACGTGGCAGGAATGATGAATGACGTGTAAAGAATTAAATACCTCTATCAGAGTAAGCAATGTATCTGGAAACATTATATCAATCATTTACAGTTGAATTGAAATTTTCAATTTAGGCAAATGAGTTTTGTTTTATTTTTGGGAGAGAACATGAGCGGCAGAGGCGAATTTCCCACGAGAAAAGGAACACACCAGCTAGGAATGAAGCAGTGTTCAAAGACGAAATGTGTTTTTCACATTTTAAAATCGTAAATGGCATGTGGGTCTTGAATTGTTTGAATGTCAATTTTGGCAATGTTTCAGATATTATTAATAGGTGTCTTCGCTTGTTTCATATTATTGCTTGTTCATTATTTTACATCCTTTTTACGTTCTTTAAAGACATAGTAATGAATGTTAATATGTATGTTTCTCCAACTATCTACTATAAGATGAAAACAAAATGTCCTGATTATTTATCAATAAGGTAATAAACACCACACGATCATTTGTATCCTTTTATCAAATCATTTACAAATGAAGTCAAATGAAAGAGTATTAGGAAAATCTAAATTATCATAAATAACCTAACAACGAGAATAAAAAAGATATATGGTCATTCAACCTTAAAGAAAATTCTGTCATTTTTACAAAATGTCAAATTTTTATTATTTTCCATTGCTAAAGCAAAGTAGAACAAAATACTGCAAATGTTATGGCACAACTGGATAGGTTTCATTGTACATTATGTAAATGATTTATAATTGAAATTGAAATTGAAATTTCGGCAAATGAATGTCCATTCCTTGTAAAGATTGTTTTGTTTTATTGTTTGCAGAGAGAACATGAGCGGCAGAGGCAACGTGAAGGGTATAAGGCGTTTCTCCGCTCGGCAACAGGCGAATTTCCCACCAGATAAGAATGAACGCTGGGGTGAGACTTTGATTCTGGCCTGGAGCAGTGTTCACAGACAAGATGTTTTTTTTTTACAATTTAAAATCGTAAATAGCATGTTCGTCTTGAATTGTTTCAATATCAATTTTGGCAATGTTTCAGATATTATTAATATGAACTTTTCGCTTGTTTCAAATTATTTCTTGTTTTTATTTTAAGATTTATTCTGAACTGACATCTTACATCCTTTTTACGTTCTTTAAAGACATAGATATGTGAGTCCTTGTGAATTTAAAATCATTTATGGCATGTTGGTCTTGAACTGTTTCAATATCGATTTTGGCAATTTTTCAGATATTATTAATGTGTCTTCGCTTGTTTCATATTATTGCTTGTTTTCATTTCAAAAGATTTATTTGGAAATGACTTGTTCATTATTTTACATCCTTTTTACGTTGTTTAAAGAATGTTGATATGCATGTTTCTCCAATTGTCTACTATAAGATTAAAACAAAATGTCCTGCAAAGAGAATTGTTTTTTACAATTTAAAATCGTAAATGGCTTTTGGGTCTTGAATTCTTTCAATATAAATATTGATAAAGTTTTAGATATCATTGATAGGTGTCTTCGCTTGTTTCATATTGTTGCTTGTTTTGATTTTTAAAGATTTATTTTGAAATAACCTGCTCATTTACATCCTTTTTACGTCTTTTAAAGACATGTGAAGATATGTGACTTTGTGAATGTTAATATGTATATTTCTCCAACGGTATACTATGTGATGAAAACAAAATGCCCTGATGTATATTTTTCAATAAGGTATTCCGCCAAATAAATACCACATGATCATTTGTATCCTTTTATCACATCATTTACAAATGTAGGAGTATTAGGAAAATCTAAATCAAGATTAATGACCTAACAAGAAATTCTCATTTAACAAAATGTCAAGCAAAAGGTAACATTTATACCACACAAAGTAGAACAAAATACTCTATTCCCTGCAAATGTTATGGCACAACTGATTAGGTTTCATTGGAAATTATGTAAATTATTGATAATTGAAATTGAATTTGAAATTTAGGCAAATTAGTGTCCATACCTTGTAAAGATGGTTTTGTTTTATTGTTTGCAGAGAGAACATTAGCGTCTCTCCGCTGGGCAAGAGGCGAATTTTTCACGAGAAAAGGAACACACCAGCTAGAAATGACTGCCATAGTGACACTTTGATTCCTGGTCTGAAGCAGTGTTCAAAGACGATATGTGTTTTTTAAAATTTAAAACGTAAATAGCATGTGGGTCTTGAATTGTTTCAATATCAATTTTGGCAATGTTTCGGATATTATTAATAGGAACTTTTCGCTTGTTTCATATTATTCCGTGTTTTCATTTTAAAAAATTTATTCAGAAATGCCATCTTACATCCTTTTTAAGTTCTTTAAAGACAGTAGATATGTGAGTGCTTGTGAATATTAATATGCATGTTTCTCCT
Source organism: Panulirus ornatus (assembly GCF_036320965.1). Lineage (NCBI taxonomy): Eukaryota > Metazoa > Arthropoda > Malacostraca > Decapoda > Palinuridae > Panulirus > Panulirus ornatus. The sequence continues at coordinate 1,157,798 of NC_092275.1, forward strand.
ATAACATTAACACATTAAAACAAAATGTCCGGCAAAGAAAAGTGTTTTTTACAATTTATAATCATAAATGGCTTGTGGGTCTTGAATTCTTCACATATAAATATTGACAAAGTTTCAGATATCATTAATAGGTGTCTTCGCTTGTTTCATATTATTGCTTGTTTTGATTTTTAAAGATTTATTTTGAAATAACCTGCTCATTATTTTACATCCTTTTTACGTTCTTTAAAGACATAATAGATATGTGACTCTTTGTGAATGTTAATACGTATATTTCTCTGAAAACAAAATGCCCTAATGTATATTTTTCAATAAGGTATTCCGCCAAATAAATACTACACGATCATTTGTATCCCTTTATCACATCATTTCCAAATGTAGGAGTATTAGGAAAATCTAAATCAAGATTAATGACCTAACAAGGAGAATAAAAAAACTATATGGTCATTCAACCTTGAAGAAATTCTGTCATTTAACAAAATGTTTTTATTGTTTTCTCAAAGCTAAAGCAAAAGATAATAGTAGAACAAAATACTCTATTCCCTGCAAATGTAATAGCACAACTGAATTGGTTTTATTGTATATTATGTAAATTATTGATAATTGAAACTGAATTTGAAATTTAGGCAAATTAGTGTCCATTTCTTGAAAAGATGGTTTTGTTTTATTACTTGTAGAGAGAACATGAGCGGCAGAGACAACGTGAAGGGTTATAAAGCCTCTTCGCCTCTCGCCCAGAGGAGAGACTCTGGGCAAGAGGCGAATTTCACACAAGAAAAGGAACACACCAGCTTGGAATGAATGCCATAGTGACACTTTGATTCTGGTCTGAAGCAGTGTTCAAAGACGAGATGTGTTTTTTTACAATTTAAAATCATTTATGGCATGTTGGTCTTGAACTGTTTCAATATCGATTTTGGCAATTTTTCAGATATTATTAATGTGTCTTCGCTTGTTTCATATTATTGCTTGTTTTCATTTCAAAAGATTTATTTGGAAATGACTTGTTCATTATTTTACATCCTTTTTACGTTGTTTAAAGAATGTTGATATGTATGTGAATATTAATATGTATGTTTCTCCAACTATCTACTATAAGATGAAAATAAAATGTCTTAATGTATCAATAAGGAAATAAATACCACACGATCACGAATGAAAAATGAAAAATGAAAGAGTATTAGGAAAATCTAAATTACGATAAATGACCTAACAACAGGAATAAAAAAGATATATGGTCATTCAACCTGGAAGAAAATCTGTCATTTTTAAAAAATGTTTTTATTATTTCCCATTGCTAAAGCAAAAAATAACATTTATACCACACAAAGTTGAACAAAATACTGCAAAGGTTATGGCACAAATGTTTCAATTGAAATTGATTATTTAAATTTTTTGCAAAATTTAATTCTTTTAGTAAAATGTTTGTTTGAATTGTATTTCCAAGAACTGTAGATGCAAAAAAATCTCCCTGCATGGAATTTTTCAAAAAGAAAAGAAACAACACTTGAATAAGCAAATGAGAGTATTAGATATCTAAGACAGAAAATGTCCGAGACAAAATGTTTTTTATTTCCAATTTAAAGCAAAGTACATATTATCCCAGTAGAACTAAATTTCTATTCATCAATTTATGGCAATGATGTTTCATGATATTATGTAAATTTTGCTTATTGAATTGAATTTGAAATTTAGCAAAAGGCAATTTTGTAAAGAATTTTGTTTTAATTTTTCAAGAGACATGAGCGAGAGGCAACTGAAGAGTATTAATAGCGTTCTGCGCTGGCAAGAGTCGAATTTCACAGAATAGAATTTTACACTGAATGAATGCCATAGTACATTTATTTGTAAAGCATGGTTCAAAGAGATCGTTTGTATTTAATTTAAAATGAATGGCATATGGCTTGAATTGTTAATAATATAATGGGGCATTCCTTGTTTATATTATTTATGTTTTCATTTTAAAATTTATTGAAATGACAATTATCGACTTTTTACGTTCTTAAGTATGAGTATAGTGAGTGCTTGTGAATATTAATATGCATGTTTCTCTAATTGTCTACTATAAGATTAAAACAAGAATGTCCTCCAATTTACAATTTAGAATTATAAATGGCTTGTGGGTCTTGAATTGACAATGTCTTCGCTTGTTTCATATTATTGCTTGTTTTGCTTTTAAAAGATTTATTTTGAAATAACTGGCCCATTATTGTACATCCTTTATACTTTCTTTAAAGACATAATAGATATGTGACTGTGTATATTATTATTTTTCTAACTGTATACTATGATGAAAACAAAATGTATATTTTTCAATAAGGTATTCCGCCAAATAAATACATGATCATTTGTATCCTTTTATCACATCATTTACCAATATAGGAGTATTAGGAAAATCTAAATCAAGATTAATGACCTAACAAGGAGAATAAAAATGATATATGTTCATTCAACCTTGAAGAAATTCTGTCCTTTTTTATTGTTTTCCCAATGCTAAAGCAAAAGATAACATCTATACCATACAAAGATCAAAATACTCTATTCCCTCAAAATGTTATGGCACAACAGAATAGGTTTCATCGTACATTATGTAAATGATTTATAATTGAAATTGAAATTGAAATTTATGCAAATTAATGTCCATTCCTTGTAAAGATTGTTTTGTTTTATTGTTTGCAGAGAACATGAGCGGCAGAAGCATCGTTAAGGGTATAAAGCGTCTCTCCGCTGGGCAAGAGGCGAATATTCCACAAAAGGAACACACCAGCTGGGAATGAGCGCCGAAGTGAGACTTTGATTCTGTCCTGAAGGGAATGAAAGTTCAGAGACGAGATGGTTTTTATACAATTTAAAATCGTCAATGGCTTGTGGATCTTGAATTGTTTCAATATCAATTTGGGCAATGTTTCAGATACTATTATTAGGAACTTTTCGCTTGTTTTCATTTTACAAGATTTATACTGAAATGACATCTTATATCCTTTTTACGTTCTTTAAAGACATTTAAAGGCATTTTGTTAAATGACAGAATTTCTTCAAGGCTGAATGCCTGTATATTCTTTTTATTCTCCTTGTTAGGTCATTTATCTTGATTTAGATTTATCTAATAATCCTACATTTGTAAATGATGTGATAAAAGGATCGTTTGGTATTTGTTTTGTGGAATACCTTATTGAAAAATATACATCAGGGCATTTTGTTTTCATCTCATAGTATGCAGTTGGAAAAATCTACATATTAACATTCACAGTTAGATATCTATTATGTCTTGTGAGTTATGTGAGTGCTTGTGAATATTAATATGCATGTTTCTCCAATTGTCTACTACAATATTAAAACAAAATGTCCTGCAAAAAGAAGTGTTTCTTACAATATAGAATAGTAAATGGCTTGTGGGGTCTTGAATTGTTTCAATATCAATATTTACAATGTTTCAGATACCATTAATAGGTGTCTTCGCTTGTTTCATATTATTGCTTGTTTTGATTTTAAGAGATTTGTTTTGAAATAACCTGGCCATTATTTTACATCCTTTTTACATTCTTTAAAGACATAATAGATATGTGACTCTTTGTGAATGTTAATATGTATATTTCTCCAACTGCATACTATAAGATGAAAACAAAATGCCCTGATGTATATTTTTCAATAAGGTATTCCGCAAAATAAATACCAAACGATCCTTTTATCACATCATTTACAAATGTAGGAGTATTAGATAAATCTAAATCAAGATAAATGACCTAACAAAAAGAATAAAAAAAATATAGTCATTCAACCTTGAAGAAATTCTGTCATTTAACAAAATGTCATGTTTTTATTGTTTTCCCAATGCTAAAGCAATAGATAATATTTATCCCACACAAAGTAGAAAATACTCTATTACCTGCAAATGTTATGGCACAACTGAATAGGTTTCATTGTATATTATGTGAATTATTGATAATTGAAATTGAATTTGAAATTTAGGCAAATTAGTGTCAATTCCTTGTAAAGATGGTTATGTTTTATTGTTTGCAGAGAGAACATGAGCGGCAGAGGCAACGTGAAGAGTATAAAGCGTCTCTCCGCTGGGCAAGAGGCGAATTTCCCACGAGAAAAGGAACACACCAGTTAGGAATCAATGCCATAGTGACACTTTGATTCTGGTCTGAAGCAGTGTTCAAAGAGATGTGTTTTTTACAATATAAAATCGAAAATGGCATATGGGTCTTGAATTGTTTCAATATCGATTTTGGCAATGTTTCAGATATTATTGCTTGTTTTCATTTTAAAAGATTTATTCTGAAATGAAATCTTACATCCTTTTTACGTTCTTAAAGATATGTAGATATGTGAGTGCTTGTGAATATTAATATGTATGTTTCTCTAATTGTCTACTATAAGATTAAAACAAAATGTCCTGCAATTTACAATTTAGAATCGTAAATGGCTTGTGGGTCTTGAATTGTTTCAATATCAATATTGACAATGTTTCAGATATTAATAGGTGTTTTCGCTTGTTTCATATTATTGCTTGTTTTGCTTTTAAAAGATTTATTTTGAAATAACCTGCCCATTATTTTACATCCCTTTTACTTTCTTTAATATGTGACTATTAAATATGTGACTTTGTATATATTAATATGTCTATTTCTCTAACTTTATACTATAAGATGAAAACAAAAAGCTCTGATGTATATTTTTCAATAAGGTATTCCGCCAAATAAATACATGATCATTTTATCCTTTTATCACATCATTTACCAATATAGGAGTATATGGAAAATCTAAATCAAGATTAATGACCTAACAAGAATAAAAATAATATATGGTCATTCAACTTTGAAGAAATTCTGTCCTTTAACAAAATGTCGTTTTTATTGTTATCCCAATGCTAACGCAAAAGATAACATTTATACCATACAAAGTAGAACAAAATACTCTATTCCCTGCAAATGTAATGGCACAACTGAATAGGTTTCATTATATGTTATGTAAATTATTGATAATTGAAATTGAATTTGAAATTTAGGCAAATTAGTGTCCATTTCTTGTAAAGATGGTTTTGCTTTATTATTTGTAGGGAGAATTTGAGCGGCAGCGGCAACGTGAAGGGTTATAAAGCGCCTAAATAAAGCATATAAAGCTGGGCAAGAGGCGAATTTCCCACGAGAAAAGGAACACACCAGCTAGGAATGAATGCCATAGTGACACTTTGATTCTGGTCTGAAGCAGTGTTCAAAGACGAGATGTGTTTTTTACAATTTGAAATCGTAAAAGGCATATGGGTCTTGAATTGTCTCAACATCGATTTTGGCAATGTTTCAGATATTATTAATGTGTGTCTTCGATTGTTTCATATTATTGCTTGTTTTTATTTTAAGAATTTCATTTTGAAATGACTTGTTCATTATTTTACATCCTTTTTACGTTCTTTAAAGACATAGTAATGTGACTGTTTGTGAATGTATGTTTCTCCAACTCTCTACTATAAGATGTAATAAAATGTCCTGATGTAATAAATGTAATGAATACCACACGATCATTTGTATCCTTTTATCAAATCATTTACAAAGGAAGTGAAATGAGAGTATTAAGAAAATCTAAATTACGATAAATGACCTAACAACGAGAATAAGAAAGATATATGGTCATTTAACTTTGAAGAAAATTCTATTTTTACAAAATATCGTTTTATTATTTTCCATTGCTAAAGCAAAAGATAACATTTATACCACACAAAGAACAAAATTCTGCAAATGTTATGGCACAAACGAATAATTGAAATTGAAATTGAAATTTATGCAAATTAAAGATTTAGTTTTATTGTTTGCAGAGAAAACATGAGCGGCAGAAGCATCGTTAAGGGTATAAAGCGTCTCCGCTAGGCAAGAGGCGAATTTTTCACAAGAAAAGGAACACACCAGCTAGGAATGAACGCCGAAGTGAGACTTTGATTCTGTCCTGAAGGGACAGAAAGTTCGGAGACGAGATGTGTTTTTTACAATTTAAAATCGTAAATGGCTTTTGGGCCTTGAATTGTTTCAATATCAATTTTGGCAGTGTTTCAGATATTACTAATAGGAACTTTTCGCTTGTTTTCATTTTAAAAGATTTATTCTTTAAAGACATAGGAGTTATGTGAGTGCTTGTGAATATTAATATGCATGTTTTTCCAATTGTCTATTATAAGATTAAAACAAAATGTCCTGCAAAGAGAAGTGTTTTTTACAATATAGAATCGTAAATGGCTTGTGGGTCTTGAATTGTTTCAATATCAATATTGACAATGTTTTAGATATCATTCACATGCCCTGATTTAATCCACTGACAGCACGTCAACCCCGGTATACCATATCAATCCAATTCACTCTATTCCTTGCCCTCCTTTCACCCTCCTGCATGTTCAGGCCCCGATCACAAAATCTTTTCCACTCCATCTTTCCACCTCCAATTTGATCTCCCTCTTCTTCTCGTTCCCTCCACCTCCGACACATATCCTCTTGGTCAATCTTTCCTCACTAATTCTCTCCGTGTGCCCAAACCATTTCAAAACACCCTCTTCTGCTCTCTCAACCACGCTCTTTTTATTTCCAAACCACCTCACACCACACATAGTCCTCAAACATCTCATTTCCAGCACATCCATCCGCCTGCGCACAACTCTATCCATAGCCAACGGCTCGCAACCATACAACATTGTTGGAACCAATATTCCTTCAAACATACCCATTTTTGCTTTCCGAGATAATGTTCTCGACTTCCACACATTCATCAAGGCTCCCAGAATTTTCATCCCCCTCCCCCACCAAATGATCCACTTCCTCTTCCATGGTTCCATCCGCTGCCAGATCCACTCCCAGATATCTAAAACACTTCATTTCCTTCAGTTTCTCTCCATTCAAACCCTCAACCCTACTGTACCTAATAACCTTGCTCTTATTCACATTTACTCTTAACTTTCTTCTTTCACACACTTTATCAATTCAGTCACCAGCTTCTGCAGTTTCTCACATGAATCAGCCACCAGCGAACAACTGACTCACTTCCCAAGCTCTCTCATCCCCAACAGACTTCATACTTGCCCCTCTTTCCAAAACTGGCATTCACCTCCCTAACAACCCCATCCATAAACACCCCTGCCGCAAACCTACATTCACTGAGAACCAATCACTTTCTTCTCTTCCTACACGTACATATGCCTTACATCCTCGATAAAATATTTTCACTGCTTCTAACAACTTGCCTCCCACACCATATATTCTTAATACCTTCCACAGAGCATCTCTATCAACTCTACCATAAGTATTTCTCACATACATTCTTCAAAGCAAACACCTGATCCACACATCCTCTACCACTTCTGAAACCAGACTGCTCTTCCCCAATCTGATGTTCTGTACATGCCTTCACCCTCTCAATCAATACCCTCCCATATAATTTACCAGGAATACTGAACAAATTTATACCTCTCTAATTTGTGCACTCACTCTTATCCCCTTTGCCTTTGTACAATGGCACTATGTACGCATTCCGCCAATCCTCAGGCACCTCACCATGAGTCATACATACATTAAATAATCTTACCAAACAGTTAACAATACAGTCACCACCTTTTTTAATAAATTCCACTGCAATACCATCCAAACCTGCTGCCTTGCCGGCTTTCATCTTCCGCAAAGCTTTTACTATCTCTTCTCTGTTTACCAAATCATTTTCCCTAACCCACTCACCTTGCACACCACTCTGACCAAAACACCCTATATCTGCCACTCTATCACATTCAACAAACCTTCAAGATACTCACTCCATCTCCTCACATCACCACAAAATAAATACCAAACGATCCTTTTATCACATCATTTACAAACGTAGGAGTATTAGATAAATCTAAATCAAGATAAATAACCTAACAAAATGTCGTTTTTATTGTTTTCTCAATGCTAAAGCAAAAGATAACATTTATCCCACACATTTATTTCCTGCAAATGTTATGGCACAACTGAATAGGTTTCATTGTATATTATGTAAATTATTGAATTTGAAATTTAGGCAAATTAGTGTCAATTCCTTGTAAAGATGGTTTTGTTTTATTGTTTGCAGAGAGAACATAAGCGGCAGAGGCAACGTGGAGTATAAAGCGTCTCTCCGCTGGGCAATAGGCGAATTTCCCACGATAAAAGGAACACACCAGTTAGGAATGAATGCCATAGTGACACTTTGATTCTGGTCTGAAGCAGTGTTCAAAGAGATGTATTTTTTACAATTTAAAATCGTAAATGGCATAAGGGTCTTGAATTGTTTAAATATCGATTTTGGCAATGTTTCAGATATTATTAATGTGTATGTTCGCTTGTTTCATATTATTGCTTGTTTTGATTTTAAAAGATTTATTCTGAAATGAAATCAAAATAAAATGTCCTGATGTATATTTATCAATAATGTAATAAATACCACACGATCACTTGTAGCCTTTTATCAAATCATTTACAAATGAAGTGAAATGAAAGATTATTAGGAAAATCTAAATTACGATAAATGACCTAACAATGAATGTCAATTTTTTATTATTTTCCATTACTAAACCAAAAGATAACATTTATACCACACAAAGTACAACAAAATACTGCAAATGTTATGGCACAACTGAACAGGTTTCATTGTACATTATGTAAATGATTTATAATTGAAATTGAAATTGAAATTTATGCAAATTAATGTCCATTCCTTGTAAAGATTGTTTTGTTTTATTGTTTGCAGAGAGAACATGAGCGGCAGAAGCATCGTTAAGGGTATAAAGCGTCTCTCCGCTGGGCAAGAGGCGAATTTTCCATAAGAAAAGGAACACACCAGCTAGGAATGAATGCCGAAGTGAAACTTTGATTCTGTCCTGAAGGGACAGAAAGTTCAGAGACGAGATGTGTTTTTTACAATTTAAAATTGTAAATGGCTTGTGGGTCTTTAATTGTTTGAATATCAATTTTGGCAATGTTTCAGATATTATCAATAGGAACTTTTTGCTTGTTTTCATTTTAAAAGATTTATTCTGAAATGACATCTTACATCCTTTTTACGTGAATATTAATATGCATGTTTTTCCAATTGTCTACTATAAGATTAAAACAAAATGTCCTGCAAAGAGAAGTGTTTTTTTGCAATATAGAATCGTAAATGCCTTGTGGGTCTTGAATTGTTTCAATGTTTCAGATATCATTATTTGGTGTCTTCGTTTGTTTCATATTATTGCTTGTTTTGATTTTAAAAGATTTATTTTGAAATAACTTGCCCATTATTTTAAATCCTTCTTATATTCTTTAAAGACATAATAGATATGTGACTCTTTGTGAATATGTACATATGTAAATATGTATATTTCTCCAACTGCATACAATAAGATGAAAACAAAATGCCCTGATGTATATTCTTCAATAAGGTATTCCGCGAAACGATCCTTTCATCACTTCATTTACAAATGTAGGAGTGTTAGATAAATCTAAATCAAGATAAATGACTTCACAAGGTGAATAAAAAAAAATATATAGGCATTTAACAAAATGTCAAGCTTTTATTGTTTTCCCAATGCTAAAGCAAAAGATAACATATATCCCACACAAAGTAGAACAAATGTTATGGCATAACTGAATAGGTTTCATTGTATATTATGTAAATTATTGATAATTGAAATTCAATTTGAAATTCAGGCAAATTAGTGTCAATTCCGTGTAAAGATGGTTTTGTTTTATTGTTTGCAGAGAGAACATGAGCGGCAGAGCATAAAGCGTCCCTCCGCTGGGCAAGAGGTGAATTTCCCATGAGAAAAGGAACACACCAGCTAGGAATGAATGCCGTAGTGACACTGATTCTGGTCTAAAGCAGTGTTCAAAGACGAAATGTGCTTTTTACAATTTAAAATCGTAAATGGCATGTGGGTCTTGAATTGTTTCAATATCGATTTTGGCAATGTTTCAGATATTAATGTGTGTTCGCTTGTTTAATATTATTGCTTGCTTTCATTTTAAAAGATTTATTCTGAAATGAAATCTTACACCCTTTTTACGTTCTTAAAGATATGAGTGCTTGTGAATATTAATATGCATGTTTCTCTAATTGTCTACTATAAGATTAAAACAAAATGTGCAAAGAGAAGTGTTTTTTACAATTTAGAATCGTAAATGGCTTGTGGGTCTTGAATTGTTTCAATATCAATATTGACAATGTTTCAGATATCATTAATAGGTGTCTTCGCTTGTTTCATATTATTGCTTGTTTTGCTTTTAAAATATTTATTTTGAAATAACCTGCCCATTATTTTATATCCTTTTTACGTTCTTTAAGGACATAATAGATATGTGACTTTGTGAATATTAATATGTCTATTTCTCTAACTATAAGATGAAAACAAAATGCTCTGATGTATATTTTTTAATGTTATTCCGCTAAATAAATACCACATAATCATTTTTGTCCTTTTATCACATCATTTACAAGTATTAGGAGTATTAGGAAAATCAAAATCAAGATTAATTACCTAACAAGGAGAATGAAAATAATATATGGTCATTCAACCTTGAAGAAATTCTGTTCTTAACAAAATGTCGTTTTTATTGTTTTCCCAATGCTAAAGCAAAGGATTAATTACCTAACAAGGGGAATAAAAATAATATATGGTTATCTAACCTTGAAGAAATTCTGTCCTTTAACAAAATGTCGTTTTTATTGTTTTCCCAATGCTAAAGCAAAAGATAAAATCTATACCATACAAAGTAAAACAAAATACTCTATTCCCTGCAAATGTAATAGCACAACTGAATAGGTTTCATTGTATATTATGTTAATTATTAATAATTGAAATTGAATTTAAAATTTAGGCAAATTAGAGTCCATTTCTTGTAAAGATGGTTTTGTTTTATTGTTTGTAGAGAGAGCTTGAGCGGCAGAAGGCAACGTGAAGGGTTATAAAGCGTCTCTCCGCTGGGCAAGAGGCGAATTTCCCACGAGAAAAGGAACACACCAGCTAGGAATGAATGCCATAGTGACACTTTGATTCTGGTCGGAAGCTGTGTTTAAAGACGAGATGTGTTTATTACAAATTAAAATCGTAAATGGCATATGGGTCTTGAATTGTTTCAATATCGATTGTGGCAATTTTTTAGATATTAATGTGTGTCCGCTTGTTTCATATTATTGCTTGTTTTCATTTTAAAAGATTTATTTTGAAATGACTTGTTCATTATTTCACATCCTTTTTACGTTCTTTAAAGACATAGTAATGTGACTACTTGTGAATGTATAAGATGAAAACAAAATGGCCTGGTAATAAATACCACATTATCATTTGTATCCTTTTATCAAATCATGTACAAATGAAGTGAAATGAAAGAGTATTAGGAAAATTTAAACTACGATGAATGACCTAACAACGAGAATAAAAAAGATATATGGTCATTCAACCTTGAAGAAATTCTGTCATATTTACAAAATGTCAAGTTTTTATTATTTTCCATTGCTAAATCATAAGATAACATTTATACCACACAAAGTAGCGCAAAATACTGCAAATGTTATGGCACAACCGAATGGGTTTCATTTTACATTATGTAAATGATTTACAATTGAAATTGAAATTGAAATTTAGACAAAATAATGTCCATTCCTTGTGCAGATTGTTTTGTTTTATTGTTTGCAGGGAGAACATGAGCGGCAGAGGCATCGTTAAGGGTATAAAGCGTCTCTCCGCTGGGAAAGAGACGAATTTTCCACAAGAAAAGGAACACACCAGTTAGGAATGAACGCCGAAGTGTCTTTGATTCTGGCCTGAAGCAGTTTTCACAGACGAGATGTGTTTTTTACATTTTAAAATCGTAAATGGCTTGTTTCATATTGTTTCATATTGTTTTAATATTAATTTTGGCAATGTTTCAGATATTATTAATAGGAACTTTTCGCTTGTTTCATATCATTGCTTGTTTTCATTTTAAAAGATTCATTCTAAAATGACATCTTACATCCTTTTTACGTTCTTTAAAGACTTTTGAATATTAATATGCATGTTTTTTCCAATTGTCTACTATAAGATTAAAACAAAATGTACTGCAAAGAGACGTGTTTTTTTACAATATAGATCGTAAATGGCTTGTGGGTCTTGAATTGTTTCAATATCAATATTGGCAATGTTTCAGATATCATTAATAGGTATCTTCGCTTGTTTCATATTATTGCTTGTTTTGATTTCAAAAGATTTATTTTGAAATAACCTGCCCATTATTTTACATCCTTTTTACGTTCTTATAGTATGCAGTTGGAGAAATATACATATTAACATTCTCAAAGAGTCATATACCTATTGTATGTGATTCTTTGTGAATGTTAATATGTATATTTCTCTAACTGCATTCTATAGGATGAAAACAAAATGCCTTGATGTATATTTTTCAATAAGGTATTCCGCGAAATGAATACCAAATGATCCTTTTATCACATCATTGACAAATGTAGGAGTATTAGATAAATCTAAATCAAGATAAATGACCTAACAAGGAGAATAAAAAAATATATAGGCATTCAACTTTGAAGAAATTCTGTCATTTAACAAAATGTCAAGTTTTTATTGTTTTCCCAATGCTAAAGCAAAAGATAACATATATCCCACACAAAGTAGAACAAAATACTCTATTCCCTACAAATGTTATGGCACAACTGAATAGGTTTCATTGTATATATGTAAATTATTGATAATTGAAACTGAATTTGAAATTTAGGCAAATTAGTATCAATTCCTTCTAAAGATGGTTTTGTTTTATTGTTTGCAGAGAGAACATGAGCGGCAGAGGCAACGTGAAGAGTATAAAGCGTCTCTCCGCTGGGCAAGAGGTGAATTCACCACGAGAAAAGGAACACACTAGCTAGGAATGAATGCTATAGTGACACTTTGATTCTGGTCTAAAGCAGTGTTCAAAGACGAAATGTGTTTTTTACAATTTAAAATCGTAAATGGCATGTGGGTCTTGAATTGTTTCAATATCGATTTTGGCAATGTTTCAGATATTAATGTGTTTGTTCGCTTGTTTCATATTCTTGCTTGTTTTCATTTTAAAATATTTATTCTGAAATGAAATCTTACATCCTTTTTACGTTCTTAAAGATATGTGCTTGTGAATATTAATATGCATGTTTGTCTAATTGTCTACTATGAGATTAAAACAAAATATCGTGCAAAGAGAAGTGTTTTTTACAATTTAGAATCGTAAATGGCTTGTGTCCATTTCTTGTAAAGATGGTTTTGTTTTATTGTTTGTAGAGAGAACTTGAGCGGCAGAGGCAAAGTGAAGGGTTATAAAATGTCTCTCTGCTGGGCAAGAGGCGAATTTCCACGAGAAAAGGAACACACCAGCTTGGAATGGATGCACTTTGATTCTGGTCGGAAGCAGTGTTCAAAGACGAGATGTGTTTATTACAATTTAAAATCGTAAATGGCATATAGGTCTTGAATTATTTCAATATCGATTTTGGCAATGTTTCAGATATTAATGTGTGTCTTCACTTGTTTCATATTATTGCTTGTTTTCATTTTAAAAGATTTATTTTTGAATGACGTTCATTATTTTACATCCTTTCTTTAAAGACATAGTAGTGTGACTGCTTGTCTATGGTATGTTTCTCCAACTATCTACTATAAGATGAAAACAAAATGTCGTGTATATTTATCAATAAGGTAATAAATACCACATTATCATTTGTATCCATTTATCAAATCATTTACAAATGAAGTGAAATGAAAGATTATTAGGAAAATCTAAATTAGGATAAATGACCTAACAACGAGAATAAAAAATTGTCATTCAACCTTGAAGAAATTCTGTAATTTACAAAATGTCGTTTCTATTATTTTCCATTGCTAAAGCAAAAGATAACATTTATACCACACAAAGTAGAACAAAATACTGCAAATGTTATGGCACAACTGAATAGATTTCATTTTACATTATGTAAATGAATTATAATTGAAATTGAAATTGAAATTTAGGCAAATTAATGTCCATTCTTTGTACAGATTGTTTTGTTTGCAGAGAGAACATGAGCGGCAGAGGCATCGTTAAGGGTATAAAGCGTCTCTCCGCTGGACTAGAGGCGAATTTTCTACAAGAAATGAACGCTAAAGTGAGACTTTGATTCTGGCCTGAAGCAGTGTTCACAGACGAGATGTGTTTTTTACAATTTAAAATCGTAAATGGCTTGTGGGTCTTCAATTGTTTTAATATCAATTTTGGCAATGTTTCAGATATTATTAATAGGAACTTTTCGCTTGTTTCATATTATAGCTTGTTTTGATTTCAAAACATTTATTTTGAAATAACTTACCCATTATTTTACATCCTTTTTACGTTCTTTAAAGACAATAGATATGTGACTCTTTGTGAATGTTAATATGTATATTTCTCCAACTGCATACTATAAGATGAAAACAAAATGCCCTGATGTATATTTTTCAATAAGGTATTCCGCGAAATAGATAAAAACGATCCTTTTAACACATCATTGACAAATGTAGGAGTATTAGATAAATCTAAATGAAGATAAATGACCTAACAAGGAGAATAAAAAAATATATAGGTATTCAACCTTGAAGAAATTTTGTCTTCTAACAAAATGTCAAGTTTTTATTGTTTTCCCAATGCTAAAGCAAAAGGTAACATTTATCCCACACAAAGTAGAACAAAATACTCTATTCCCTGCAAATGTTATGGTACAACTGAATAGGTTTCATTGTATATTGTTTTATTGTTTGCAGAGAGAACATGAGCGGCAGAGGCAACATGAAGAGTATAAAGCGTCTCTCCGCTGGGCAAGAGGCGAATTTCCCAAGAGAAAAGGAACACACCATCTAGGAATGAACATTTATTTTGAAATAACTTACCCATCATTTTACATCCTTTTTACGTTCTTTAAAGACAATAGATATGTAACTCTTTGTGAATGTTAATATGTATATTTCTCCAACTGCATACTATAAGATGAAAACAAAATCCCCTGATGTATATTTTTCAATAAGGTATTCCGCGAAATAGATAAAAACGATCCTTTTAACACATCATTGACAAATGTAGGAGTATTAGATAAATCTAAATGAAGATAAATGACCTAACAAGGAGAATAAAAAAATATATAGGTATTCAACCTTGAAGAAATTTTGTCTTCTAACAAAATGTCAAGTTTTTATTGTTTTCCCAATGCTAAAGCAAAAGGTAACATTTATCCCACTCAAAGTAGAACAAAATACTCTATTCCCTGCAAATGTTATGGTACAACTGAATAGGTTTCATTGTATATTGTTTTATTGTTTGCAGAGAGAACATGAGCGGCAGAGGCAACATGAAGAGTATAAAGCGTCTCTCCGCTGGGCAAGAGGCGAATTTCCCAAGAGAAAAGGAACACACCATCTAGGAATGAATGCCATAGTGACACTTTGATTCTGGTCTAAAGCAGTGTTCAAAGACGAGATGTGTTTCTTACGTTTTAAAATCGGAAATGGCATGTGGGTCTTGAATTTTTTTCAATATCGATTTTGGCAATGTTTCAGATATTATTAATGTGTGTCTTCGCTTGTTTCATATTATTGTTTGTTTTCATTTTAAAAGATTTATTTTGAAATGACTTGTTCATTATTTTACATACTTTTTACGTTCTTTTAAGACATAGTAATGTGACTGCTTGGGAATGTTAATATGTCTGTTTCTCCAACTATCTACTATCTATCATATCAAGTCATTTACAAATCAAGTGAAATGAAAGAGTATTAGGAAAATCTAAATTAGGATAAATGACCTAACAACGAGAATAAAAAAGATATATGGTTATTCAACCTTGAAGAAAATTCTGTCATTTTTACAAAATGTCAAGTATTTATTATTTTCCATTGCTAAAGCAAAAGATAACATTTATACCACACAAAGTAGAACAAAATACTGCAAATATGGCACAACTACATTATGTAAATGATTTATAATTGATATTGAAATTGAAATTGAAATTTAGGCAAATGAATGTCAATTCCTTGTAAAGATTGTTTTGTTTTATTGTTTGCAGAGAGAACATGAGCGGCAGAGGCATCGCTAAGGGTATAAAGCGTCTCTCGGCTGAGGAAGAGGCGAATTTCCCACAAGAAAAGGAACACACCAACTAGGAATGAACGCCGAAATGAGACTTTGATTCTGGCCTGAGGCAGTGTTCACAGAAGAGATGTGGTTTTTACAATTTAAAATCGTAAATGGCATGTGGCATGTTTTAATATCAATAAGAATTTTTCGCTTGTTTCATATTATTGCTTGTTTTCATTTTAAAAGATTTATTCTGAAATGACATCTTACATCCTTTTTACGTTCTTTAAAGACATAGTAGATATGTGAGTGCTTGTGAATATTAATATGCATGTTTCTCCAATTGTCTACTATAAGATTAAAACAAAAGAGAAGGGTTTTTACAATTTAGAATTGTAATTGGCTTGTGGGTCTTGAATTGTTTCAATATCAATATTGACAATGTTTCAAATATCATTAATAGGTGTCTTCGCTTGTTTCATATCATTGCTTGTTTTGATTTTAAGATTTATTTTGAAATAACCTGCCCATTATTTTACATCCTTTTTATGTTCTTTAGAGACTTAGTAGATATGTGACTCTTTGTGAATGTTAATATGTATATTTCTCCAACCGTATACTATAAGATGAAAAGAAAATGCCCTGATGTATATTTTTCAATAAGGTATTCCGCCATATAAATACCACACGATCATTTGTAACCTTTTATCACATCATTTATAAATGTAGGAGTATTAGGAAAATCTAAACCAAGATTAATGACCTCTGTCATTTAACAAATAGTCAAGTTTTTATTGTTTTCCCAATGCTAAAGCAAAAGATAACATTTATACCACACAAAGTATAACAAAATACTTTATTCCCTGCAAATGTTATTGCACAACTGAAATTTAGGCAAATTAGTGTCAATTCCTTGTAAAGATGGTTTTGTTTTATTGTTTGCAGAGAGAACATGAGCGGCAGAGGCAACGTGAAGCGTCTCTCCGCTGAGAAAAGGAACACGCCAACTAGAAATAAACGCTGAAGTGAGACTTTGATTCTAGCCTGAAGCAGTTTTCACAGACGAGATTGGTTTTTTACAATTTAAAATCGTAAATGGCATGTGGGTCTTGAATTGTTTCAATATCAATTTTGGCAATGTTTCAGATATTATCAATAGGAGCTTTTCGCTTGTTTCAGATTATTGCCATATTGATACTGATTTTTGTCTGAAGCAGTTTTCAAAGACGAGATGTGTTTTTTACAATTTAAAATCGTAAATGGCATGTGGGTCTTGAATTATTTCAATATCGATTTTGGCAATGTTTCAGATATTATTAATGTGTCTTCTCTTGTTTCATATTATTGTAAAATATTTATTTTGAAATGACTTGTTCATTATTTTACATCCTTTTTACGTTCTTTAAAGACAATAATGTGACTTTTTGTGAATGCTCATATGTATATTTCTAACTATCTACTATAAGATGAAAACAAAGTCAAATACCACACTATCATTTGTATCCTTTTATCAAATCATTTACAAATGAAGTGAAATGAAAGAGTATTAGGAAAATCTAAATTACGATAAATGACCTAACAACGAGAATAAAAAAGATAGGTGGTCATTCAACCTTGAAGAAAACTCAATTTTACAAAATGTCATGTTTTTATTATCATTTTCCATTGCTAAAGCAAAAGATAACATTTATACCACACAAAGTAGAACAAAATACTGCAAAATACTGAATAGGTTTCATTGTACATTATACATTATACATTATGTAAATGATTTATAGTTGAAATTGAAATTTAGGCAAATGAATGTCAATTCCTTGTAAAGATGGTTTTGTTTTATTGTTTGCAGAGAGAACATGAGCGGCAGAGGCATCGTTAAGCGTTTCTCCGATGGGCAAGAGGCGAATTTCCCCACAAGAAAAGGAACACACCTAATAGAAATAAACGCTGAAGTGAGACTTTGATTCTAGCCTGAAGCAGTTTTCATAGACGAGATTGGTTTTTTACAATTTAAAATCGTAAATGGCATGTGGGTCTTGAATTGTTTCAATATCAATTTTGGCAATGTTTCAGATATTATCAATAGGAGCTTTTCGCTTGTTTCAGATTATTGCTTGTTTTCATTTTAGAAGATTTATTCTGAAATGACATCTTACATCCTTTTTACTTTCTTTAAAGACATAGATATGTGAGTGCTTGTGAATATTAATATGCATGTTTCTGCAATTGTCTACTATAAGATTAAAACAAAATGTCCTGCAAAGAGAAGTGTTTTACAATTTAGAATCGTAAATGGCTTGTGCGTCTTGAATTGTTTCAATATCAATATTGACGATGTTTTGTTTCATATTATTGCTTGTTTTGATTTTAAAAGATTTATTTTGAAATAACCTGCCCATTATCTTAATTCCTTTATACGTTCTTTAAAGACATAGTAGATATGTGACTCTTTGTTAATGTTAATATGTATATTTCTCTAACCGTATACTATAAGATGAAAAGAAAATGCCCTGATGTATATTTTTCAATAAGGTACTCCGCCATACCACACGACCAT
The DNA here is from genome assembly GCF_036320965.1 of Panulirus ornatus. Taxonomy (NCBI): domain Eukaryota; kingdom Metazoa; phylum Arthropoda; class Malacostraca; order Decapoda; family Palinuridae; genus Panulirus; species Panulirus ornatus. The sequence continues at coordinate 1,176,428 of NC_092275.1, forward strand.
TTGTATCCTTTTATCACATCATTTGTAAATGTAGGAGTATTAGGAAAATCTAAACCAAGATTAATGACCTCTCTGTCATTTAACAAATAGTCGTTTTTATTGTTTTCCCAATGCTAAAGCAAAGTAGAACAAAATACTCTATTCCCTGCAAATGTTATGGCACAACTGAATAGGTTTCATTGTATATTATATAAATTATTGATAATTGAAATTGAATTTGAAATTTAGGCAAATTAGTGTCAATTCCTTGCAAAAATGGTTTTGTTTTATTGTTTGCAGAGAGAACATGAGCGGCAGAGGCAACGTGAAGCGTCTCTCCGCTGAGCAAGAGGCGAATTTCCCACGAGAAAAGGAACACGCCAGCTAGGAATAAATGCCATATTGACACTGATTTTTGTCTGAAGCAGTTTTCAATTTAAAATCGTAAATGGCATGTGGGTCTTGAATTATTTCTATATCGATTTTGGCAATGTTTCAGATATTAATGTCTTCACTTGTTTCATATTATTGTTTGTTTTCATTGTAAAAGATTTATTTTGAAATGACTTGTTCATTATTTTACATCCTTTTTACGTTCTTTAAAGACAGTAATGTGACTTTTTATGAATGCTCATATGTATGTTTCCAACTATCCACTATAAGATGAAAACAAAATGTCCTGATGGATATTTATCAATAAAGTAACATATACCACACTATCAATTGTATCCTTTTATCAAATCATTTACAAATGAAGTGAAATGAAAGAGTATTAGGAAAATCTAAATTACGATAAATGACATAACAACGAGAATAAAAAAGATATGTGGTTATTCAACCTTGAAGAAAATTCTGTCAGTTTTACAAAATGTCAAGTTTTTATTATTTTCCATTGCTAAAGCAAAAGATAACATTTATACCACACAAAGTAGAACAAAATACTGCAAAATACTGAATAGGTTTCATTGTACATTATACATTGTACATTATGTAAATGATTTATAATTGAAATTGAAATTGAAATTTAGGCAAATGAATGTCAATTCTTGAAAAGATGGTTTTGTTTTATTGTTTGCAGAGAGAACATGAGCGGCAGAGGCATCGTTAAGCGTTTCTCCGATGGGCAAGAGGCGAATTTCCCACAAGAAAAGGAACATACCACCTAGAAATAAACGCTGAAGTGAGACTTTGATTCTGGCCTGAAGCAGTTTTCACAGACGAGATTGGTTTTTTACAATTTAAAATCGTAAATGGCTTGTGGGTCTTGAATTGTTTCAATATCAATTTCGGCAGTGTTTCAGATATTAATAGGAGCTTTTCGCTTGTTTCAGATTATTGCTTGTTTTCATTTTAAAAGATTTATTCTGAAATGACATCTTACATCCTTTTCACGTTCATTAAAGACATAGATATGTGAGTGCTTGTGAACATTAATATGCATGTTTCTCCAATTGTCTACTATAAGATTAAAACAAAATGTCGTGCTAAGAGAAGTGTTTTACAATTTAGAATCGTGAATGGCTTGTGGGTCTTGAATTGTTTCAAGATGTTTTAGATATCATTATTAAGTGTCTTCGCTTGTTTCATATTATTGCTTGTTTTGATTTTAAAAGATTTATTTTGAAATAACCTGTCCATTATCTTAATTCCTTTTTACGTTCTTGAAAGACATAATGGATATGTAACTCTTTGTGAATGTTGATATGTATATTTCTCCAACTGTATACTATAAGATGAAAACAAAATGCCCTGATGTATATTTTTCAATAAGGTATTCCGCCAAATAAATACCACACGATCATTTGTATTCTTTTATCACATCATTTACAAATGTATGAGTATTAGGAAAATCTTAATCAAGATGAATGACCTAACAAGGAGAACTGCCATGATAAACTCTTCTTTCAGCTTTCATTTGACTTTACTCTCGATTATTCATATATTAACTTTGGTTTTGGTTTATCAGTGTTAAATATGTTAAGTTCTGTTTCTGGTAGCGTTGAAAATTTATTGCATACTAACTGCAAAACAGTGTTTGCAGGAGTGTTTTTCAGACAGTGTTATAGTGAAAGTGTTTTTTTTAAATTTGAATTTGTCTGTATGCACAAAGCAGGGGATCAAGATAAACATGATAGACGCCAAGTTAGTCAAGCCACCACTGGTCCCTAGTAGAGGTAGCCATGACTACATGCGCAAGGCTTGTTAATAAATTATCTCATCGTTAAGTGCTACAAAGCAGTGTTTGCAAGAGTGTTTTTCACTTAAAATGTTTGCATTGGAAGTTTTTTTTATAAATCTAATGCAACACTCTATTATTTGTATTTATGCACAGGATAAACATAATAAAAGACGCCAACTTAGGCCACCACTGCTCCCTAGCGGAGGTAGCCATAACTACATTCACAGTGACATTGCAAAAGGCAAGGCAATGGTAGTTGGCTTGTTATTCAATTATCTTAACGTAAAGTAGTTTTAGGAGACTTAAATGTTCATTATCAATTATATGGGCAGACGCCAGTAGGGAACAAATGGTTAATATCATGATCAATGCCAGCCTAACTCTTCTGAAATCGTCGTGGAAATCGTCGAGATGACCGGACTGCCAATGACCTGTGTATCATCGTTATCGCCGGATAAACATGATAAACTTATTACAAGAAAAATATCTTTATAGTTAGAGAACCATTGAACTCGGTAGACATAGACTTGGAAGTAAATTACTCAGGTTATTATTGTTCATCCTGGAACGTTTAACCGGCCATTTCCATTATGGTTTTGCTAAAATTGATGATTTAGCTCATTTTAATGACTTTGGTTTTAAGTGTGCAACATACAAACAGTTCCTTTTAAAACTTCATGCTCCCAGTAAAAACTAACAGCAGTTAAACGTGGCAAGAATAATGAATGATGCGTAAAGAATGAAATACCCGTATCAGAATAAGCAATGTATCTGGAAACATTTACAATTTCGTTGTAAATGTTTCATTATACCTATATAAGGTATAAATACCACACGATCATTTGTGTCCTTTTATCACATCATTTACCAATGAAGTAAACTCTATCATTTAACAAAATATCAAGTTTTTGTTGTTTTTCATTGCTAAAGCAAAAGATAACATTTATACCACACAAAGTAGAACAAAATACTCTATTCCCTGCACAAGTGGATAGCTGAGAATTATCTTTAAATTTCCAGTTTTCTTTGATGTATATGGATAGTTTTGAATCGCTCTTCCAGATGGCGCTACTGCAAGCATCACAAATTCTTTTAATTGCGCTACTTTGTATTTGTTTCTCTTGAGCACGGCCGCCATTTGTATCTCTTTATTTCAAATCTGTCTTCTGATGTTGTAGCGTCTACGTGTCTTTTCGGTAAGTCAGACTATTCAGCGATATTGCAATGTTTATCTGCCTTTTTCTTAGACAAGTACGCTAGGAAGGATTACACTTCTAGCTTGGTTGCCATTCTGGTTTCCTTTAGAATGCCATGTTAAACTCTCTTCTATCAGCTTTCATTTAACTTTACTCTCTTTCGATTATTCATTTTGGTTTATGTTTACGTTTATAACCCAAAATCAATTGATTTTGGTTTATGTTTATGTGTTAAAGATAAGTTAAGTGCTGTTTGTAGTAGCCTTGAAAATTTATTTGCAGGATTTTTTTTCACTGTGTTATAGTGGAAGTGTTTTTTTTTTTTAAATCTAAATTGGTCTATATGCACAAGGCAGGGATCAGGATAAACATAATAGACGCAAAGTTAGGCAAGCCACAACTGCTAACTAGCGGAGGTAGCCATAACTACATGCGCAGTGACACTGCGCAAGGCAAGACATGTTAATCAGTTATATCATCGTTTGCAGGGGTGTTTTTCACTCAAAATGTTTGCAGTGGAAGTTTTTCTTTTTAAATTTAATGCAAAACTCTATTATGCACAAGGCAAGGAATTAGGATAAACATAATGATCGACGCCAAGTTAGTCAAGGCACCACTGCTCCCTAGCGGAGGTAGCCATAACTACATGCGCAGTGACATTGTGCAAGGCAAGGCAATGGGAGTTGGCTTGTTAATGATTTATCTTATCGTAAAGTAGTTTCAGGAGACTTAAATGTTCATTATCAAGTATATGGGAAGACGCCAGTAGGGAACAAATGGTTAATATCATCATCAATACCAGCCTCAATCTTCTGAACAATGATAGTGGAAATCAAGATGACCGGACTGCCAACAAGTTGGCAATTGGTATATCCTCATTATCGCCGGATAAACTTGATAAATTTATTACAAGAAAAACATTTTTATAGTTAGATGCCATAAAACGTAGAGAACCATTCAACTCGGTAGACAGAGACTTGGAAGCACATTACTATTCACTCAGGTTACAACTTATGATTGTTCATCCTGGAATGTTTAAACATCCATTTCATATGGTTTTCGTTTTTTCTTTTAAGTATGCAATATACAAACAGTAAGAGACCACCGGTTCCTTTTAAAACTTCATGCTCCCAGTAAAAACTAACAGCAGTTAAACCTGGCAAGAATAAGCAATGTATCTGGAAACATTATATCAATCATTTACAATTTCATTGTACATTAGGTAAATGATTGATAATTGAAATTGACATTTTCAATTTAGGCAAATGAGTGTCCATTCCTTGAAAAGATGGTTTTGTTTTATTGTTGGCAGAGTGGACATGAGCGGCAGAGGCAACGTGAAGGGCATAAAGCGTCTCTCCGCTTTGCAAGAGGGGAATTTTCCACGAGAAAAGGAACATACCAGCTAGGAATGAACGATGAAGTTAAACTTTGATTCTGGTCTGAAGCAATGTTCAAAGACGAGATGTGTTTTTTTTACAATATAAAATCGTAAATGGCATGTGGGTTTTGAACTGTTTCAATATCAATTTTGGCAATGTTTCAGATATTATTAATAGGTGTCTTCGCTTGGCTCATATTATTGCTTGTTTTCATTTAAAAAGATTTATTTTGAAATGACTTGCTCATTATTTTACATCCTTTTTACGTTCTTTAAAGACAGTAGATATGTGACTGCATGCATGTTTCTCGAACTGTCTACTATAAAAAGAAAACAAAATGTCCTGTTGTATATTTATCAATAAGGTATTGCTCCAAATAAATACCACACAATCATTTGTATCCTTTTATCACATGATTTACAAATGGAGTGAAATGTAGGAGTATTAGGAAAATCTAAATTAAGATAAATGACCTAGCAACGAGAAAATTCTATTTAACAAAATGTCGTTTTTATTGTTTTCCATTGCTAAAGCAAAAGATAACATTTATACCACACAAAGTAGAACAAAATACTCTATACCCTGCAAATGTTATGGTACAACTGAATAGGTGAGAATTATCTTAAAATTTCCAGTTTTCTTTGATGGATAAGGCATTTCCCGTTTTCTAATAGTTTTGAATCGCTCTTCCAGATAGCGTTACTACAAGCATCATAAATTCTTTTAATTCCGCTTCTTTGTATTTGTTTCTCTTGAGCACGGCCGCCATTTGTATTTAGTCTTGTATGCTTCTTCTCCGAAGACGGTTATCAGTTCGATGAAATTAGACTTTGAAACAGGTAAATGAATATCATTCAAGATATTAAATAAGTATTCTAAAAGGTCATCAACTGGAACTTTAGTGAAAAATGAGGAAACATCAAAGCTAACTAGTTTGAAATCAAATTTACATTGATATTGTTTAGCTTATTGACTAAATCTACATTGTTCATGATATTAGAATTTTATACCTTACCCATTAAAGGGCTTAATAAAGAAACTGACCATTTTGACAATTTATATGTGATTGCGCCAACTGAACTCACTATAGGTCTTGCTGGAAAATTCTGTTTATGTATTTTGATAAGTTCATACATATATGGGAATAAAGGGGACAAAGATGACAAACTTTTGGTTAGAGAAATGTTACCTTTCAATAACAACTGCACTTCTTTACTGAATTCAGAAATTAACTGCTTCTAAGGGATTTTTAGTACGTTTAGAATATGTCGCGTTACCATTTAGAAGATCATTCATTTTAGATAAATAGTTACTTTTGTCTAAAATCACAACAGTGTTAGCCTTATCTGCTTTAGTAATATATATATATTCTTGTCTGTTTTTAAGGTGTTCCTAGCTGTTATGAATCTTTTAGGGCAATTAGCTTCCTCTGGTTTTGACGAACTGGCATACACTAAACACTTACAGATATCAATATCATCATTAATTAAATTACTGTATTTTTCTAAATTATAAAAAGACTTTGTGACATCAACACAACTGGCTTCTCTGTTAGAGCACACAAAGCCTAAACTATAGCCTAATGCACACAAGGAATCTTTATCTAGTTGTTTATTAGACTGGTTTACCACAAAAGATGGTTTTGTGTTCTTAGTCCCGTCGCTGTTTTCAATAAGATGGTCGAACCTACGATTTTGTGACACTTGTAGCCTGTTGCGTTCTTTCCTTAATTCATCATAGCAATAGTCCAACATCCGGTTCTTCCAGTGTGTCGGTATTGCCATTTGAAAGGTAGGTTTCTTCTTTCTTGAAATGCGGAAAGCCTCCTCCATTTAAAATTTCTTTAATTCAATGTTTCTCTTTAATATAATATTTTGAAATTGGTCAAATCGTCGAACAGACAGCTGCAAGAAACGCTGAGGTAGGACAGATCTTGGCATCACTTGTTCATCAAGGCATTTCCTAAGGAATTCATATCGTAACTACAGTTGATGAGCCTTGATTAGGGAGTTGGAGAAAGCAGCAACGAAAGGAGAATGTCCAGGACAGCTTGTAGAGAAGTAATAAAAAAGCCGTTTGGACTCCATGTTGGAAAGGATAACAATTTTGCGTGTGATCAAGATATTCCGATGAGTCCAAGGGGAAAATGAAACACGAAAAGTATCCAAGTGCATTTCGTGTGATAATCACATCATTAGGGGAGACACAAGAGAGAAATATAACAGTCAGTTGATATACATCGAAGAGACGAAGCTAGCTCGCCATTTGGTAAACATGTGATTGTCCAAAACATACAACGAGCGTTCATAAACTTATCATTTTACAAATCTTATCAACAATAAAGTTATCTAATTTGTATAGACCATCACTAATATTAAGAGTATAATGCTTTGTGTATTTAATGATAGAAGATTCAATGATATTTCTCTTGGTAATGGAGGTAGAGTTAATTACTGAGATTGCGTTACTCCAGTCAATACAATAATCATAGTTGTTAATATGATTAAACAAGGCATTTGAATCTTGTCCCGTTCTTATACTATTTTTATGTTGCTTAAGCCTAACAGAAAGATCCTTACCAGTCTGACAAACATAAAATTTATCAGAGTTTCCACAAGGCGCTTTATAGATGCAACCATGAGAATTTTCTGGTCAATTCCTGATTAAGATATTCTTTATAGTATTATTGTTGCTAAAGGCAACATTTACATTAAAGGATTTAAGCAACATGGGAAGCAAAGTGAAATTATTATTAAAAGAGAGAACTAAAAGATTCTTGGTGTCAAGGGGAGGTTTGTGCTCAACTCTATAAAATGATTTCTTTGCTGACTTAAGGAATTTATCAATGAAAGATCAAGGATACTTTAACTTAGATCCAATTGAATATATCTTCTCAAACTCATCATCAATAAACTCTGGACTGCAAATAAGTAATGCCCTAAGGAACTTAGATTGAAAGGATGATAGTTTAACTCCGTCATGTTGAGATGAGTAATATTAGATATATGAGCATGCATTGGTGGGTTTTCTCTATATGCAAAACTTAAACTTGTTTTCTTGTCTAAGGGTCATGCAATCTAAAAATGGGAACATACCATTATTTTCATTTTCTACATTAAATTTGATGGAAGGTACTAAATTGTTAAGTAAGGGGAGAAATATTTGTATATTTTCATTTGTTGGCCAAACACAAAGAACATCATCTACATACCTAAACCAAATTGCATTAGAAGGTAAGATATCCTTTAGTAATTTTGTTTCAAAAGATTCCATATAAAGATCACTTAGTACAGGTGAAAGAGTGTTACCCATTGTCATATCAAATTTTTGAGCATAATAATCTCCATCACACTGAAATACACAGTCTTTTATACACAATTTCATCAGTTCAGTGAAATTAGACTTTGAAACAGGTAAATGAATATAATCCAAGACATCAAATTACTATTCTAAAAGGTCCTCAACTAGAACTTTAGTGAAAAGTGAGGAAACATCAAAGCTAACTAGTTTGAAATCAAATTAACATTGATATGTTTAGCTTGTTGACTAAATCTACATTGTTCATGATATTAGAATTTGATACCTTACCCACTAAAGGGTTTAATAAAGAAACTAACCATTTTGACAATTTATATGTGATGGAGCCTACTGAACTCACCATAGGTCTTGATGGAAAATTCTGTTTATGTGTTTTAATAAGTCCATACGTAGATGGCAATGAAGGGGACAAAGATGACAAACTTCGGATAAGAGAAATGTAACCTTTCAACAACAACTTCATTTCTTTATTGAAGTGAGAATTAACTGCTTCTGAGGGATTTTTACTAAGTTTAGAATATGTTGTGTTATCATTTAGAAGATCAGTCATTTTAGTAAAAAGTTACTTTTGTCTAAAATCACAGCAGTGTTAGCCTTATCTGGCTTAGTAATATGTATATCCTTGTCTTTTTCTAACCTGTTAATACCTCTTATGAATCTTTTACTGCAATTAGCTTCCACTGGTTTTGACAAATTGGCATACACTAAACCCTTACAGATATTAATATCATCATTACTTAAATTACTGTATTTTTCTAATTTACAAAAAGACTTTGTGACATCAACACAGCTGGCTTCTCTGTTAGAGCACACAAAGCTTAAACCATAGCCTAATATACACAAGGAATCTTTATCTAGTATTTTATTCGACAGGTTTACCACAAAAGATTGGTTTGTGTTCTTGGTCCAGTCGCTGTTTTCAATAAGATGGTCCAACTTACGATTTAGTGACACTTGTAGCCTATTGTATTCTTTCCTTAATTCATCATAGCAATAGTCCAACATCCTTTTCTTCCAGTGTGTCGGTATTGCCATTTGAAAAGCATGTTTCTTTTCTCTTGAAAAGCGAAAAGCCTCCTCCACTTCAAGTTTCTTTAATTCTTCGACCATCTTATTGAAAACAGCGATTGGACCAAGAACACAAACCAATCTTTTTGTGGTAAACCTGTCGAATAAAATACTAGATAAAGATTCCTTGTGTATATTAGGCTATGGTTTAAGCTTTGTGTGCTCTAACAGAGAAGCCAGCTTTAAAATAATATTTTGAAATTGGTCAAATGGTCGACCAGACAGCTGCAACAAATGGTGAGGAAGGACAGATCTTGGCATCACTTGGACTTGAAATCGTAACTTCAATTTGTGAGCCTTGATTAGCGATTTGGATAAATGAGTAACGAAAGGAGAAAGTCCAGGACAACTTGTAGAGAAGTAAGAGAAGAGCCGTGTGGAATCCATGTTGGAAAGGATCACACTTTTGCGTGTGATCAAGATATTCCTATGAGTCCAAGGGGAAAATTGAACATGAAAAGTTCTCAAGTGCACTTTCTTGTAATAATCACATTATTAAGGGAGACACAAGAGAGAAATATAACAGTCAGTTGATATACATCGAAGAGACGAAACTAGGACGCCATTCGGTAAACATGTGATTGTCCAAAACATACAACTAGCGTTTATATACTTGTCATTTTACAAATCTTATCAACAATAAAGTTATCTAATTTGCATAGACCATCACTAACATTAAGAATATAGATGTTAGTGTATTTGATAATAGAAGATTCAATGACATTTCTCTTGGTAATAGAGTTAGAGTAAATAGCTGAGATTGCGTTACTCCAGTCGATACAGTTTTTAACATGATTATAAAGGCATCTGATTTTTTCCCCGTTCTCATACTATATTTATGTTGCTTAAGTCTAACAGAAAGATCCTTACCAGTATGACGAACATTAAAATTTTCAGTTTCTACAAGGCACTTTATAGATGCAACCAAGAGAATTTTTGGTGAATTCCTGATTATTATATTCTTTATAGTATTATTGTTGCTAAAGGCAACATCTACATTAAAGGATTTAAACAACATGGGAAGCAAAGTGAAATTACTATCAAAAGGGAGAACTAAGGGATTCTTGGTGTCAATGGGAGGTTTGGGCTAGACCTTATAAAATGATTTCTTTGCTAACTTAAGGGATTTATCGATGAAAGATCTAGGGTACTTTAACTTAGATCCAATACAATATATCTTCTCAAACTCATCATCAATAAACTCTGGACTGCAAATATGTAATGCCCTAAGGAACATAGACTGAAATGATTATAATTCAACTCTGTTATGTTGAGATGAGTAATAATGGATATATGAGCATGCATTAGTGGGTTTTATGTATATGCTAAATTTAAACTTGTTTCCTTGTCTATCGATCATGCAATCTGAAAAATGGTAACATACCATTATTTTCAATTTCTACAGTAAATTTGATGGAAGGTACTAAATTGTTAAGTAAGGGGAGAAATATTTGTAAATTTTCATTTGTTGGCCAAACACAAAGAACATCATCTACATACCTAAACGAAATTGCTTTAGAAGGTAGGATATTCTTTAGTAATTTTGTTTCAAAAAAATCTATATAAATATTACTTAGTACTGGTGAAAGAGGGTTACCCATTGCCATACCAAATTCTTGAGCATAATAGTCTCCATTGAATTGAAATACACAGTCTTTTCTACACAATTTTATCAGTTCAATGAAATTATATTTTGAAACAGGTAAATGAATATCATCCAAGATATCAAATTAATATTCTAAAAGGTAATCAGCCGGAACTTTAGTGAAAAGTGAGGAAACATCAAAGCTAACTAGTTTGAAATCAAAATTAACATTGATATTGTTTAGCTTGTTGTCTAAATCTACTTTGTTCATGATATTAGAATTTGATACCTTACCCACTAAAGGGCTTAATAAAGAAACTGACCATTTTGACAATTTATATGTGATGGAGACTACTGAACTCACTATAGGTCTTCCTGGAAAATTCTGTTTATGTGTTTTGATAAGTCCATACATATATGGCAACGAAGGGGACAAAGATGAGAAACTTTTGGTAAGAGAAATGTTACCTTTCAACAACAAGTTCATTTCTTTACTGAATTTAGAATTAACTGCTTCTAAGGGATTTTTTGTAAGTTTAGAATATGTTGTGTTATCACTTAGATCATTCATTTTAGATAAATAGCTACTTTTGTCTAAAATCATAACATTGTTAGCTTTATCTGCTCTGTTAATATATATATTCTTGTCTTTTTTTAAGGTCTTCATAGCTCTTATGAATCTTTTAGGGCAATTAGCTTCCACTGGTTTTGACAAACTGGCATACACTAAAGCCTTAGAGATAATATCATCATTACTTAAATTACTGTATTTTTCTAAATTACAAAAGATTTTGTGACATCAACACAGCTGGCTTCTCTGTTAGAGCACACAAAGCTTAAACCATAGCCTAATGCACACAAGGAATCTTTATCTAGTTGTTTATTAGACAGGTTTACCACAAAAGATGGGTTTGTGTTCTTGGTCCCGTCGCTGTTTTCAATAAGATGGTCGAACCTACGATTTAGTGACACTTGTAGTCTGTTGCGTTCTTTCCTTAATTAATCATAGCAATAGTCCAACATCCGGTTCTTCCAGTGTGTCGGTATTGCCATTTGAAAGGCAGGTTTCTTTTCTCTTGAAATGCGAAAAGAACTCCTCCATTCAAAATTTCTATAATTCAATGTTTCTCTTTAAAATAATGTTTTGGAATTGGTCAAATGGTCCAGCAAACAGCTGCGTCAATCGTTGAGGTAGGACAGATCTTGGAATCACTTGTTCGTCAAAGCATTTCCTAGGGTATCCGAATCGTAACTTCAGTTGGTTGGCCTTGATTAACGATTTGGAGAAAGCTGTAACAAAGGGAGAAAGTCCAGGACAGTTTGTAGAGAAATAATGGAAGAGCTGTGTGAAATCCATGTTGGAAAAGATCACAATTTTGCGCGTGATCAAGATATTCCTATGAGTCCACCTGGAAAATGAAACACGATAAGTTCCCAAGTGCACTTTCGTGTAATAATCACATCATCAGGGGAGACACAAGAGAGAAATATAAGTCATTTGATATACATCGAAGAGACGAAGGTAGGACGCCATTTGGTAAACATGCGATTGTGCAAGGCATACAACGAGCATTCATAAACTTATCATTTTACAAAATTTTATCAACAAATAAAGATATCTAATTTCTATAGACCATCACTAATATTAAGATTATAATTCGTTGTGTATTTAATAATAGAAGATTCAATGATATTTCTAGCGGCAATAGAGTTAGAGTTAATAACTGAGATTGCGTTACTCCAGTCAATACAATAATCATAGTTCTTAATATGATTAAACAAGGCATTTGATTCTTGTCGCGTTCTTATACTATTTTCATGTTGCTTAAGTCTAACAGAAAGATCCTTACCACTCTGGCCAACATAAAATTTACCACAGTTTCCACAAGGCACTTTATAGATGCAACCAAGAGAATTTTCTGGTGAATTCCTGATTAAGATATTCTTTATAGTATCATTGTTGCTAAAGGCGACATATACATTAATGGATTTTAGCGACATGGGAAGGAAAGTGAAAATATTATTAAGAGGGTGAACTAAAAGATTCTTGGTGTCAAGGGGAGGTTTGGGCTCAATTCTATAAAATGATTTCTTTGCTAACTTAAGGAATTTATCAATGAAAGAGCTAGGGTACTTTAACTTAGATCCAATAGAATATATCTTCTCAAACTCATGATCAAAAATCTCTGGACCGCAAATAAGTAATGCCATAAGGAACTTAGATTGAAATGATAATTTAACTCTGTCATATTGAGGTGAGTAATATTGGATATATGAGCATACATTGGTGGGTTTTCTCTATATGCTAAACTTAAACTTGACTTCTTGTCTATGGGTCATGCAATCTAAAAATGGTAATATACCATTATTTTTATTTTCTACAGTAAATTTGATGGAAGGTACTAAATTGTTAAGTAAGGGGAGAAATATTTGTAAATTTTTATTTGTTGGCCAAACACAAAGAACATCATCTACATACCTAAACCAGATTGATTTAGAAGGTAGGATATTCTTTAGTAATTTTGTTTCAAAAAATTCTATATAAATATTACTTAGTACTGGTGAAAGAGGGTTACCCATTGCCATACCAAATTTTTGAGCATGATCGTCTCCATTAAATTGAAATACACAGTCTTTTCTGCACAATTTTATCTGTTCAGTGAAATTATATTTTGAAACAGGTACATGAATATCATCCAAGATATCAAATAAATATTCTAAAAGGTCATCAACCGGAACTTTAGTGAAAAATAAGGAAACATCAAAGCTAACTAGTTTGAAATCAAAATTAACATTGATATTGTTTGGCTTGTTGACTAAATCTACATTGTTCATGATATTAGAATTTGATACCTTACCCACTAAAGGGCTTAATAAAGAAACTGACCATTTTGACAATTTATATGTGATGGAGACTACTGAACTCACTATAGGTCTTCCTGGAAAATTCTGTTTATGTGTTTTGATAAGTCCATACATATATGGCAACGAAGGGGACAAAGATGACAAACTTTTGGTAAGAGAAATGTTGCCTTTCAACAACAGCTTCATTTCTTTACTGAATTTAGAATTAACTGCTTCTAAGGGATTTTTTGTAAGTTTAGAATATGTTGTGTTATCACTTAGATCATTCATTTTAGATAAATAGTTACTTTTGTCTAAAATCATAACAATTTTAACTTTATCTGCTCTATTAATATATACATATTCTTGTCTTTTTTTTAAGGTCTTCATAGCTCTTATGAATCTTTTACTGCAATTAGCTTCCACTGGTTTTGACGAACTGGCATACACTAAAGCCTTAGAGATATTAATATCATCATTACTTAAATTACTGTGTTTTTCTAGATTACAAAAAGATTTTGTGACATCAACACGGCTGGCTTCTCTGTTAGAGCACACAAAGCTGTTTTAAACCATAGCCTAATGCACACAAGGAATCTTTATCTAGTTGTTTATTCGACAGGTTTACCACAAAAGATGGATTTGTGTTCTTGGTCCCGTCGCTGTTTTCAATAAGATGGTCGAACCTACGATTTAGTGACACTTGTAGTCTGTTGCGTTTTTTCCTTAATTAATCATAGCAATAGTCCAACATCCGGTTCTTCCAGTGTGTCGGTATTGCCATTTGAAAGGCAGGTTTCTTTTCTCTTGAAATGCGAAAAGCACTCCTCCATATAAAATTTCTATAATTCAATGTTTCTCTTTAAAATATTTTGAAATTGATCAAATGGTCGACCAGACAGTTGGAACAAATGTTGAGGTAGGACAGATCTTGGCATCACTTGCTCATCATGGAATCTCCAAAGGAATTCACATCGTAACTACAGTGGCAGACCCTTGATTAGGGAGTTGGAGAAAGCAGTAACGAAAAGTGAAAGTCCAGGACAGCTTGTAGAGAAGTAAGAGAATAGCCGTGTGGAATCCATGTTGGAAAGGATCACAATTTTGCGTGTGATCAAGATATTCCTATGAGTCCACAGGGCAAAATGAAACACGAAAAGTTCCCAAGTGCATTTCGTGTAATAATCACATCATTAGGGGAGACACAAGAGAGAAATATAAGTCAGTTGATATACATCGAAGAGATGAAGCTAGGACGCCATTTGATAAACAGGCGATTGTCCAAGACATACAACGAGCGTTCATAAACTTATCATTTTACAAACCTTATCAAGAATAAAGTCATCTAATTTGTTTAGACCATCACTAATATTAAGATTATAAATCTTTGTGTATTCAATAATACAAGATTCATTAATGTTTCTCGCGGCAATAAAGTTAGAGATAATAACTGAATTGACATTACTCTAGTCAGTACAATGATCATAGTTTTTAACGTGATTAAACAAGGCATTTGATTCTTGTCCCGTTCTTATACTATATTTATATTGCTTAAGTCTAACAGAAAGTTCCTTACCAGTCTGCCCAACAAAAAATTCATCACAACTTCCAAAGGGCACTTTATAGATGCATCCAAGATAATTTTCTGGTGAATTCCTGATTAAGATATTCTTTATAGTATTTTTGTTGCTGAAGGCAACATTTATATTAAAGGATTTAAGCAACATGGAAAGTAAAGTGTAATTATTATCAAAAGGGAGAACTAAAAGATTCTTGGTGTCAATGGGAGGTTTGGGCTCAACTCTACGAAACGATTTTATTCCTAACTTAAAGAGTTTATCAATGAAAGATCTAGGGTACTTTAACTTAGATCCAATAGAATATATCTTCTCAAACTCATGATCAAAAATCTCTGGACTGCAAATAAGTAATGCTCTAAGGAACTTAGATTGAAATGATAATTTAACTCTGTCATGTTGAGGTGAGTAATATTGGATATATGAGCATACATTGGTGGGTTTCCTCTATATGCTAAACTTAAACTTGATTTCTTGTCTATGGGTCATGCAATCTAAAAATGGTAATATACCATTATTTTTATTTTCTACAGTAAATTTGATGGAAGGTACTAAATTGTTAAGTAAGGGGAAAAATATTTGTAAATTTTCATTTGTTGGCCGAACACAAAGAACATCATCTACATACCTAAACCAAAATGCATTAGAAGGTAACATATCCTTTAGTAATATTGTTTAAAAAAACTCAATATAAAGATTATTTACTTTAGGTGAAAGAGGGCTACCCATTGCCATACCAAATTTTTGAGGATGATAATCTCCATTGAATTGAAATACACACTCTTTTATAGATCATTTTATCAGTTTATTGAAAACAGACTTTGAAATAGGTAAATGAATATCATACAAGACATCAAATGAATAATTAAAAGGTGATCAACTGGAACTTTAGTGAAAAGTGAGGAAACATCAAAGCTAACTAGTTTGAAATAAAAAGTATCATTGATATTGTTTATTTTGTTGACTAAATGTACATTGTTCATGATATTAGAATTTGATACCTTACCCACTAAAAGGCTTAAAAAAGAAACTAGCCATTTGACAATTTATATGTGATGGAGCCTACTCAACCCACTATAGGTCTTGTTGGAAAATTCTGTTTATGTGTTTTAATAAGTCCATACCTATATGGCAATGAAGGGGACAAAGATGACAAAGTTTTGATAACAGGACAACATTACAACAATATCTTCATTTTTTTAATGAAATGAGAATTAACTGCTTCTAAGGGATATTTGTACTAAGTTTAGAATATGCTGTGTCATCATTTAAAAGATCATTCATTTTAGATAATTAGTTACTTTTGCCTAAAATCACAACAATGTTAGCCTTATCTGCTTTAGTAATATGTATATCCTTGTCTTCTTTTAAAGTGTTAATATCTCTTATAAATCTTTTAGGGCAATTAGGCTCTACTTCTTTCGACAAACTGGCATACACTAAACCCTTACAGATATCAATTTCATCATTATCTAAATTACTTTATTTTTCTAAAGTTCAATAAGACTTTGTGACATCAACACAGCTGGCTTCCCTGTTAGGGCACACAAAATTTAACCAGAGACTAATGCACACAAGGGATCCTTATCTAGTTGTTTATTACACAGGTTTTCATAAAAGAAGGTTTTGTGTTCTTGGTCCAGTCGCTGTTTTTGATAAGATGGGCTAACTTACAATTTAGTGTCATTTGTAGCCTATTGCGTTCTTTTCTTATTCTATCATAGTAATAGTCCAACATCCGGTTCTTCCAGTATGTCAGTATTGCCATTTGAAAGGCACGTCGCTTCTCTCATGTAATACGAAAAGCCTCCTTCATTACAATTTTCTTTGATTCAATGTGTTTATTTAGAATAATGTTTTGGAATTGGTCTAAAGGTTGAGCAGACAGCTGCAACAATCGTTGAGGTAGGACAGATCTTGGAATCAATTGTTCATCAAAGCATTTCCAAAGGAATCCAAATCGTAACATCAGTTGGTGAGCCTTTACGATTTGGAGAAAGCATTAACGAAGGGAGAAAGTCCAGGACAGTTTGTAGAGAAGTAATAGAAGAGCCGTGTGGAATCCATGTTGGAAAGGATTACAATTTTGCGCGTGATCAAGATATTCCTATGAGTTCACGGGGAAGATGAAACACGATAAGTTCCCAAGCGCACTTTCGTATAATAATCACATCATCAAGGGAGACACAAGAGAGAAATATAAGTCAATTGATATACATCGAAGAGACGAAGCTAGGACGCCATTTGGTAAACATGCGATTGTCCAAGACATACAACGAGCGCTCATAAACTTATCATTTTACAAATTTTATCAACAATAAAGTTATCTGTTTTGCATAGACCATCACTAATATTAAGATTATAATTATTTGTGTATTCAATAGTAGAAGATTAAATGATATTTCTCGCAATAATAGAATTACAGATAATAGCTAAAATGGCATTACTCCAGTCAATACAATGACCAGAGTTCTTAACGTGATTAAACGAGGCATTTGATTCTTGTCCGTTCTTATACTATATCTATTTTACTTAAATCTAACAGAAACATCCTTACCAGTCTGCCCAACATTACATTTATCACAACTTCCACATGGTACTTTATAGATGCAACAAAGAGAATTTTCTAGTGAATTCCTTATCCAGATATTCTTTATAGTATCATTGTTGCTGAAGGCAACATTTACATTAAAGGATTTAAGCAAAATGGGAAGTAAAGTGAAATTAGTATCAAAAAGGAGAACTGAAAGATTCTTGGTGTCAAGGGGAGGTTTGGGCTCAACTCTACGAAACGATTTCTTTCCTAACTTAAAGGATTTACGAAAGAAAGATCTAGGGTACTTTTACTTAGATCTAATAGAATAGATTTTCTCAAACTCATCATCAATAAACTCTGGACTGCAAATACGTAATGACCTAAGGAACATAGGATTGAAATGATGATAATTTAACTCGGTCATGTTGAGATGGGTAATAATGGATATATGAGCATACATTGGTAGGTTTTCTGTATATGCTAAACTTAAACTTGTTTCCTTGCCTATGGATCAGGAAATCTAAAAATGGTAACACATCATTATTTTCAATTTCTACAGTAAATTAGATGGAAGGGGAGAAATATTTGTAAATTTTCATTTGTTGGCCAAACACAAAGAACATCATCTACATACCTAAACCAAATTGCATTAGAAGGTAACATATCCTTTAGTAATTTTGTTTAAAAAACTCCATATAAAGATTACTTGCTACAGGTGAAAGAGGGATATCCATTGCCATACCAAATTTTTGAGGAAAAAAATCTTCATTGAATTGAAATACAGTCTTTTACATACTATTTTATCAGTTCAGTGAAAACAGACTTTGAAACAGGTAAATCAATATCATACAAGACATCAAATGAATAATTAAGAGGTGATCAACTGGAGCTTTAGTGAAAAGTGAGGAAACATCAAAGCCAACTAGTTTGAAATCAAAAGTAACATTGATATTGTTTATCTTGTTGACTAAATGTACATTGTTCATAATATTAGAATGTGATACCTTGCCCACTAAAAGGCTTAATAAAGAAACTAACCATTTGACAATTTATATGTGATGGAGCCTACTCAACTCACTATAGGTCTTGCTGGAAAATTCTGTTTATGTGTTTTAATAAGTCCATACCTATATGGCAATGAAGGGGACAAAGATGACAAACTTTGATAAAAGAACTATTACCTTTCAACAATAACTTCATTTCTTTATTGAAATGAGAATTAACTGCTTCTAAGGGATTTTTATTGAGTTTGGAGTATGTTGTGTCAGTTAAAAGATCATTAATTTTAGATAATTAGTTATTTTTGCCTAAAATCACAACAGTATTAGCCTTATCTGCTTTAGTAATATGCATATCCTTGTCTTTTTTTAAGGTTTTAATAGCTCTTGTAAATGTTTCAGGGCAATTAGGATCCACTTGTTTTGACAAACTAGCATACACTAAGCCCTTACAGATATCAATTCAATCATTATCTAAATTACTTTATTTTTCTAAAATTCAATAAGACTTTGTGACATCAACACAACTGGCTTACCTGTTAGGGCACAGAAAATTTAACCATAGCCTAATGCACACAAGGAATCCTTATCTAGTTGTTTATTACACAGGTTTATCACAAAAGAAGGGTTTGTGTTCTTGGTCCAGTAGCTGTTTTTAATAAGATGGGCTAACTTACAATTTAGTGTCATTTGTAGCCTATTCCGTTCTTTCCTTATTCTATCAAAGGAATAGTCCAACATTCGGTTCTTCCAGTATGTTGGTATTGCCATTTGAAAGGCACGTTTCCTCTCTCTTGTAATACGAAAAGCCTCCTTCATTACAATTTTCTTTAATTCAATGTGTTTCTTTAAAACAATGTTTTGGAATTAGACAAAAAGTTGAGCAGACAGCTGCAACAATGGTTGAGGTAGGACAGATCTTGGAATCACTTGTTCCTCAAAGCATTTCCAAAGGAATCCAAATCGTAAGATCATTTGGTGGGCCTTGATTAACGATTTTGAGAAAGCACTAACGAAGGGAAAAAGTCCAGGACATTTTGTAGAGAAGTAATAGATGAGCCGTGTGGAATCCATGTTGGAAAGGATTACAATTTTTTGCATGAACAGGATATTCCTATGAGTTCACGGGGATGATGAAACACGATAAGTTCCCAATTGCACTTTCGTGTAATAATCATATCATCAAGAGAGACAGAAGAGAGAAATATAAGTTAGTTGATATACATCGAAGCGACGAAGCTCGGACGCCATTTGGTAAACATGCGATTGTCCAAGACATACAACGAGCGTTCATAAACTTATCATTTTACAAACTTTATCAACAATAAGGTTATCTAGTTTGTATAGACCATTACCAATAATAAGATTATAATTCTTTGTGTATCTAGTAGTAGAAGATTCAATGATATTTCTCGTGGTAATAGAGTTAGAGATAATAGCTAAAATGGCATTACTCCAGTCATTACAATGATCATAGTTTTTAACGTGATTAAACAAGGCATTTGATACTTGTCCCGTTCTTATTCTATATCTATATTGCCTAAGTCTAAAAGAAAGATCCTTACCAGTCTGCCAAACACAAAATTTATCACAATTTCCACTTGGCACTTTACAGATACATCCAAGAGAATTTTCTAGTGAATTCCTTATCAAGATATTCTTTATAGTATTATTGTTGATGAAGGCAACATTTACATTAAAGGATTTAAGCAATATGGGAAGTAAACAGAAACTATTATCGAAAGGGAGAACTAAAAGATTCTTTGTGTCATTGGGAGGTTTGGGCTCAACTCTACAAAGTGATTTCTTTGCTAACTTAAGGGATTTATCAATGAAAGATCTAGGGTACTTTAACTTAGATCCAATAGAAGATATTTTCTCCAACTCATTATCAATAAACTGTGGATTTGAAAATCATAAAACCCTAAGGAACATAGAATTGAAATGATGATGATTTAACTCTGTCATGTTGAGATGAGTAATAATGGATATATGAGCATGCATTGGTAGGTTTTCTGTATATGCTTAACTGAAACTGTTTCCTTGCCTATGGATCATGCAATCTAAAAATGGTACCATACCATTATTCTCATTTTCTACCGTAAATTTGATGGAAGGGGAGAAATATTTGTAAATTTTCATTTGTTGGCGAAACAAAAAGAACTTCATCTACATACCTAAACCAAATTGCATTAGAAGGTAAGATATCCTTTGGTAATTTTGTTTTAAAGAATTACATGCAAAAATTACTTAGTACTGGTGAATTTTTTGAGCATAATAATCTCCAAAGAATTAATACACACTCTCTTATTCACAATTTTATAAGTTCACTGAAAACAGGCTTTGAAACAGGTAAATGGATATCATCCAAGACATCAAATAAATATTCTAAAAGGTGATCAACTGGAACTTTAGTGAAAAGTGAGGAAACATCAAAGCTAACTAGTTTGAAATCAAAATTAACATTGATATTGTTTATCTTGTTGACTAAATGTACATTGTTCATGATATTAGAATTTTATACCTTACTTACTAAAGGGCTTAAAAAAGAAACTAACCATTTGACAATTTATACTGAACTCACTGTAGGTCTTGCTGGAAAATTCTGTTTATGTGTTTTAATAAGTCCATACATATAAAGCTATGAAGAGGACAGAGATGACAAACTTTTGATGAGTGAACAATTAACTATCAACAACAACTTCATTTCTTTATTGAAATGGGAATCAACTGCTTCTAAGGGATTTTTACCTTTTAGAATATGTTTTGTCATCATTTAAAAGATCATTCATTTTAGATAATTAGTTACTTTTGTCTAAAATCACAGCAGGGTTAGTATTTTCTGCTTTATCAATTGTATATCCTGGTCGTTTTTTAAGGTTTTACTTGCTCTTACTAATCTTTTAGGGCAATCAGGTTCCACTGTTTTGGACAAATTGGCATACACTAAACCCTTATAGATATCAATTTCGTCATTACTCAAATTACTGTATTTCTCTAAATTACAAAAAGACTTTGTGACATCAACACAGCTGGCTTCACTGTTAAAGCAAACAAAATTTAACCATAGCCTAATGCACGCAAGGAATCCCTATTTATTTGTTTATTAGACAGGTTTATCACAGAGAAGTGTTTGTGTTCTTGGTCCAATCGCTCCTTTTAATAAGATCGTCGAACTTACATTTTAGTGTCATTTGTAGCCTATTGTGTTCTTTTTTTCAATCTATTAGAGCAATAGTCCAACATCCGGTTCTTCCAGTATGTCGATATTGCCATTTGAAAGGCACGTTTATTTTCTCTTGTAATGCGAAAAGCCTTCTCAATTACAAGTTTCTTTAACTCAATGTGTTTCTTTAAGATAATGTTTTGGAATTGGTCAAATGGTCGACCAGACAGCTGCAAAAATCGTTGAGATAGGACAGATCTTGGCATCACTTGCTCATCAAGGAATTTCCTACGGAATCCAAATCGTAACTTCAATTAGTAGGCCTTGATTAACGATTTGGAGAAAGCAGTAACGAAAGGAGAAAGTCCAGGACAGCTTGTAGAGAAGTAATTGAAGAGCCGTGTGAAATCATGTTGGAAGGATCACAATTTTGCGCGTGATCAAGATATTCCTATGAGTCCACGGGGAAAATGAAACACAATAAGTTCCCAAGTGCACTTTCTTGTAATAATCACATCATCAGGGGAGACACAAGAGAGAAATATAAGTCAGTTGATATACATCGAAGAACGAGGCTAGGACGACATTTGGTAACCATGCGATTGTCCAAGACATAAATCGAGCCTTCATAAACTTGTCATTTTACAAATTTTATCAACAGTAAAGTTATGTAATTTGTATAGACCATCACTAATATTAAGATCATAATTCTTTGTGTATCTAATAGCAGAAAATTCAATGATATATTCGCGGTAATAGAGTTAATGTTGATAATTGAGATGGCATTACTCCAGTCAATACAAGATCATAGCTTTTAACGTGATTAAACAATGCATTTGATTCTTGTCCCTTTCTTATACTATATTCATGTTGCTTAATTCTAAGAGAAAGATCGTTAACAGTCCTCCCAACATAAATTTTATCACAAATTTAACATGGCACTTTATAGATGCATCCAAGAACATTTTCTGGTGAATTCCTGATTAAGATATTCCTTATAGTATTATTGTTGTTGAAGGTAGCACTTACATTAAAGGATTTCAGCAACATGGGAAGTAAAGTGAAATTATTATCAAAAGGGAGAACTAAAAGATTCTTGGTGACAATGGGAGGCTTGGGCTCAACTCTACGAAATTATTTCTTTGCTAAGTTAAGGGATTTATCAATGAAAGATCTTGGGTACTTTAACTTAGATCCAGTAGAATATATCTTCTCAAACTCATCATCAATAAACTCTGGACTACAAATACGAAATGCCCAAAGGAACATAGATTAAGATGATGAAAATTGAACTCTGTCATGTTGATATGAGTAATAATGGATACATGAGCATACATTGGTAGGTTTTCTGTATATGCTAAACTTAAACTTCTTTCCTTGCCTATGGGTCATGCAATCTAAGAATGGTAACATACTGATATTTTCATTTTCTACAGTAATTTAGGTGGAAGGTACTAAATTGTTAGTAAGGGAAAAAATATTTGTAAATTTTCATTTGTTGGCCAAACACAAAGAACATCATCTACATATCTAAACCAAATTGCATTAGAAGGTAAGATATCCTTTAGTAATTCTGTTTCAAAAAATCAATATAAAGATTACTTAGTATAGGTGAACGAGAGTTACCCATTACCATACTAAATTTTTGAGCATAATAATCTCCATTGAATTGAAATTCAGTTTTTTATACACAATTTTATCAGTTCACTGGAAACAGACTTTGAAACAGGTAAATGGATATCATCCAAGACATCATATAAATATTCTAAAACGTGATTTACTGGAACTTTAGTCAAAAGTGAGTAAACATCAAAGCTAACTGGTTTGAAATCAAAATTAACATTGATATTGTTTAGCTTGTTGACTAGATATACATTGTTCATGATATCAGAATTTGATACCTTACCCACTAGAGAGGCTTAATGAAGGAACTAACTATTTGACGATCTATATATGATGGAGCCTACTCAACTCACTATAGGTCTTGCTGGAAAATTCTGTTTGTGTGTTTTAATGAGTCCGTACATATATGGCAATGAAGGGGACAAAGATGACAAACGTTAGATAAGAGAACTATCCCTTTCAACAACAGCTTAATTTCTTTATTAAAATGGAAGTTTAATGCTTCTAAGGGATTTTTACGAAGTTTAGAATATACTGTGTCTTAAACTAAAGATCGTTCATTTTATATAGATAGTTACTTTTGTCTAAAATCACAACAGTTTTTGCTTTATCTGCTTTAGTAATATGTATATCTTGCTATAATATGTATTCCTTGTTATACCCTTACATACATCAATTTCATTATTATTCAAATTACTGTATTTCTCTAAATTACAAAAAAGACTTTGTTGCATCAACACAGCTGGCTTCCTTGTTAGAGCACAAAAAATTTAACCATAGCCTAATACAGACAAAGAATCCTTATCTAGCTGTTTGTTAGATATGTTTATCACAAAAGAGGGGTTTGCTTTCTTGGCCCAGTCACTATGTTTAATAGGATGGCCCAGCTTACAATTTAGTGTCATTTGTAGCCTATTGCGGTCTCTTCTTAATCTATCATAGTAATAGTCCAACATCTGGTCCTTACAGTATGTCGATTTTGCCATTTGAAAGGTATGTTTCTTTTCTCTTGTAATGCGAAAACCCTTCTCCATTACAAGTTTCTTTAAATCAAAGTGTTTTTTTTTTTTTATAATGTTTTAGAATTAGTCAATTGGTCGAGCAGACAGCTGCAACAATCGTTGAGATAGGACAGATCTTGGCATCACTTGTTCATCAAGGAATTTCCTAAGGAATCTAAACTGTAACTTCAGTTGGTGGGCCTTGATTAACGATTTGGAGAAAGCAATAACGAAATGAGTCCAGTACAGCTTGCCGAGAAGTGATACTAGAGCCATGTGGATTTCATGTTGGAAAGGATCACAATTTTGCGCGTGATCAATATATTCCTATGAGTCCACGGGGAAAATGAAACGCGATAAGTTCCCAAGTGCACTTTCGTGTAATAATCACATCATGAGGGGAGACAAAACAGAGAAATATAAGTCAGTTGATATACATCGAAGAAACGAGGCTAGGCCGCCATTTGTTAAAAATGCGATTGTCCAAGACATAAAGCGAACCTTCATAAACTTATCATTTTACAAATTTTATCAACGATAAAGTTATCTAATTTGTATGGACAATCACTAATATTAAGATTATAATTCTTTGTGTATTTAATAATAGAAGATTCAATGATATTTCTCTTGTTAATGGAGTTAGAGTTAATAACTGAGATTGCGTTACTCCAGTCAATACAATAATCATAGTTCTTAATATGATTAAACAAGGCATTTGATTCTTGTCGCGTTCTTATACTATTTTCATGTTGCTTAAGTCTAACAGAAAGATCCTTACCACTCTGGCCAACATAAAATTTACCACAGTTTCCACAAGGCACTTTATAGATGCAACCAAGAGAATTTTCTGGTGAATTCCTGATTAAGATATTCTTTATAGTATCATTGTTGCTAAAGGCGACATATACATTAATGGATTTTAGCGACATGGGAAGGAAAGTGAAAATATTATTAAGAGGGTGAACTAAAAGATTCTTGGTGTCAAGGGGAGGTTTGGGCTCAATTCTATAAAATGATTTCTTTGCTAACTTAAGGAATTTATCAATGAAAGAGCTAGGGTACTTTAATAATATTTTCACTTTCCTTCCCATATCGCTAAAATCCATTAGAATATATCTTCTCAAACTCATGATAAAAAATCTCTGGACCGCAAATAAGTAATGCCATAAGGAACTTAGATTGAAATGATGATTTAACTCTGTCATGTTGAGGTGAGTAATATTGGATATATGAGCATACATTGGTGGGTTTTCTCTATATGCTAAACTTAAACTTGACTTCTTGTCTATGGGTCATGCAATCTAAAAATGGTAATATACCATTATTTTTATTTTCTACAGTAAATTTGATGGAAGGTACTAAATTGTTAAGTAAGGGGAGAAATATTTGTAAATTTTTATTTGTTGGCCAAACACAAAGAACATCATCTACATACCTAAACCAGATTGATTTAGAAGGTAGGATATTCTTTAGTAATTTTGTTTCAAAAAATTCTATATAAATATTACTTAGTACTGGTGAAAGAGGGTTACCCATTGCCATACCAAATTTTTGAGCATGATCGTCTCCATTAAATTGAAATACACAGTCTTTTCTGCACAATTCTATCAGTTCAGTGAAATTATATTTTGAAACATGTACATGAATATCATCCAAGATATCAAATAAATATTCTAAAAGGTCATCAACCGGAACTTTAGTGAAAAATAAGGAAACATCAAAGCTAACTAGTTTGAAATCAAAATTAACATTGATATTGTTTGGCTTGTTGACTAAATCTACATTGTTCATGATATTAGAATTTGATACCTTACCCACTAAAGGGCTTAATAAAGAAACTGACCATTTTGACAATTTATATGTGATGGAAACTACTGAACTCACTATAGGTCTTCCTAGAAAATTCTGTTTATGTGTTTTGATAAGTCCATACATATATGGCAACGAAGGGGACAAAGATGACAAACTTTTGGTAAGAGAAATGTTGCCTTTCAACAACAGCTTCATTTCTTTACTGAATTTAGAATTAACTGCTTCTAAGGGATTTTTTGTAAGTTTAGAATATGTTGTGTTATCACTTAGATCATTCATTTTAGATAAATAGTTACTTTTGTCTAAAATCATAACAATTTTAGCTTTATCTGCTCTATTAATATATATATATTCTTGTCTTTTTTTTAAGGTCTTCATAGCTCTTATGAATCTTTTACTGCAATTAGCTTCAACTGGTTTTGACGAACTGGCATATACTAAACCCTTACAGATATTAATATCATCATTACTTAAATTACTGTGTTTTTCTAGATTACAAAAAGATTTTGTGACATCAACACGGCTGGCTTCTCTGTTAGAGCACACAAAGCTTAAACCATAGCCTAATGCACACAAGGAATCTTTATCTAGTTGTTTATTCGACAGGTTTACCACAAAAGATGGATTTGTGTTCTTGGTCCCGTCGCTGTTTTCAATAAGATGGTCGAACCTACGATTTAGTGACACTTGTAGTCTGTTGCGTTTTTTCCTTAATTAATCATAGCAATAGTCCAACATCCGGTTCTTCCAGTGTGTCGGTATTGCCATTTGAAAGGCAGGTTTCTTTTCTCTTGAAATGCGAAAAGCACTCCTCCATATAAAATTTCTATAATTCAATGTTTCTCTTTAAAATGATATTTTGAAATTGATCAAATGGTCGACCAGACAGTTGGAACAAATGTTGAGGTAGGACAGATCTTGGCATCACTTGCTCATCATGGAATCTCCAAAGGAATTCACATCGTAACTACAGTGGCAGACCCTTGATTAGGGAGTTGGAGAAAGCAGTAACGAAAAGTGAAAGTCCAGGACAGCTTGTAGAGAAGTAAGAGAATAGCCGTGTGGAATCCATGTTGGAAAGGATCACAATTTTGCGTGTGATCAAGATATTCCTATGAGTCCACAGGGCAAAATGAAACACGAAAAGTTCCCAAGTGCATTTCGTGTAATAATCACATCATTAGGGGAGACACAAGAGAGAAATATAAGTCAGTTGATATACATCGAAGAGACGAAGCTAGCTCGCCATTTGGTAATCATGTGATTGTCCAAAACATACAACAAGCGTTCATAAACTTATCATTTTACAAATCTTATCAACAATAAAGTTATCTAATTTGTATGGACAATCACTAATATTAAGATTATCATTCTTTGTGTATTTAATAATAGAAGATTCAATGATATTTCTCTTGGTAATGGAGTTAGAGTTAACAACTGAGATTGCGTTACTCCAGTCAGTACAATAATCATAGTTTTTAATATGATTAAACAAGGCATTTGATTCTTGTCGCGTTCTTATACTATTTTCATGTTGCTTAAGTCTAACAGAAAGATCCTTACCACTCTGACCAACATAAAATTTATCACAGTTTCCACAAGGCACCTTATACATGCAACCAAGAGAATTTTCTGGTGAATTCCTGATTAAGATATTCTTTGTAGTATCATTGTTGCTAAGGGCGACATATACATTAATGGATTTAATCGACATGGGAAGGAAAGTGAAAATATTATTAAAAGGGTGAACTAAAAGATTCTTGGTGTCAAGGGGAGGTTTGGGCTCAACTCTATAAAATGGTTTCTTTGCTAACTTAAGGAATTTATCAATGAAAGATCTAGGGTACTTTAACTTAGATCCAATAGAATATATCTTCTCAAACTCATGATCAAAAATCTCTGGACTGCAAATAAGTAATGCTCTAAGGAACTTAGATTGAAATGATAATCTAACTCTGTCATGTTGAGGTGAGTAATATTGGATATATGAGCATACATTGGTGGGTTTTCTCTATATGCTAAACTTAAACTTGATTTCTTGTCTATGGGTCATGCAATCTAAAAATGGTAATATACCATTATTTTTATTTTCTACAGTAAATTTGATGGAAGGTACTAAATTGTTAAGTAAGGGGAAAAATATTTGTAAATTTTCATTTGTTGGCCGAACACAAAGAACATCATCTACATACCTAAACCAAAATGCATTAGAAGGTAAGATATCCTTTAGT
Source organism: Panulirus ornatus (assembly GCF_036320965.1). Classification (NCBI taxonomy): domain Eukaryota; kingdom Metazoa; phylum Arthropoda; class Malacostraca; order Decapoda; family Palinuridae; genus Panulirus; species Panulirus ornatus. The sequence continues at coordinate 1,204,923 of NC_092275.1, forward strand.
AATTTTTTTCAAAAAATTCCATACAAAGATTACTTAGTTCAGGTGAAAGAGGGTTACCCATTGCCATACCAAATTTTTGAGCATAATACTCTCCATTAAATTGAAATACACAGTCTTTTATACACAATTTTATCAGCTCAGTGAAATTAGACTTTGAAATAGGTAAATGAATATTATCTAAGACATCAAATAAATATTCCAAAAGGTCATCAACTGGAACTTTAGTGATAAGTGAGGAAACATCAAAGCTAACTAGTTTGAAATCAAAATTAAGGTTGATATTGTTTAGCTTGTTAACTAAATCTACGTTGTTCATGATATTAGAATTTGATACCTTACCCACTAAAGGGCTTAATAAAGAAACTAACCACTTTGACAATTTATTACAGTTTATCTGAACTCACTATAGGTCTTGCTGGAAAATTCTGTTTATGTGTTTTGATAAGTCCATATATATATATGGCAATGAAGGGGACAAAGATGACAAACTTTTGATAAGAGAAATGTTCATTTCTTTATTGAAGTGAGAATTAACTGCTTCTAAGGGTTTTTTTTTTACTAAGTTTAAAATATATAGTGTTTTCATTTAGAAGATCATTCATTTTAGATAAATAGTTACTTTTGTCTAAAATCACAGCAGTGTTAGCCTTATTTGCCATAGTAATATGTATATCCTTGTCTTTTTCTAACGTGTTAATAGCTCTTATGAATATTTTACTGGAATTAGCTTCCTCTGGTTTTGACAAACTGGCATATACTAAACCCTTACAGATATTAATATCATCATTACTTAAATTACTGTATTTTTCTAAATTACAAAAAGACTTTGTGACATCAACACACCTGGCTTCTCTGTTAGAGCACACAAAGCTTAAACCATAGCCTAATGTACACAAGGAATCTTTATCTAGTTGTTAATTCGACAGGTTTACCACAAAAAATGGGTTTGTGTTCTTGGTCCAGTCGCTGTTTTCAATAAGATAGTCCAACTTACGATTTAGTGACACTTGTAGCCTATTGCGTTCTTTCCTTAATTCATCATAACAATAGTCCAACATCCGGTTCTTCCAGTTTGTCGGTATTGCCATTTGAAAGGCAGGTTTCTTTTCTCTTGAAAAGCGAAAAGCCTCCTCCATTTCAAGTTTCTGTAATTCAATGTTTTTCTTTAAAATGATATTTTGAAATTGATCAAATGGTCGACCAGACAGCTGGAACAAACGTTGAGGTAGGACAGATCTTGGCATCACTTGTTCATCAAGGCATTTCCTAAGGAAATCAAGTGGTAACTTCAGTTGGTGAGCCTTGATTAGCGATTTGGAGAAAGCAGTAACGAAAGGAGAAAGTCCAGGAGAGCTTTTAGAGAAGTAATAGAAGAGCTGTGTGGAATCCATATTGGAAAGGATCACAATTTTCCGCGTGATCAAGATATTCCTATGAGTCCATGGGGAAAATGATACACGATAAGTTCCCAAGTGCACTTTCGTGTAATAATCACATCATTAGGGGAGACACAAGAGAGAAATATAACCGTCAGTTGATATACATCGAAGAGACGAAGCTAGGACGCCATTTGGTAAACATGTGATTGTCCAAAACATACAAGGAGCGTTCATAAACTTATCATTTTAAGAAATCTTATCAACAATAAAGTTAACTAATTTGTATAGACCATCACTAATATTAAGATTATAATTCTTTGTGTATTTAATAATAGAAGATTCAATGATATTTCCCTTGGTAATAGAGTTAGAGTTAATAACCGAGATGGCGTTACTCCAGTCAATACATTGATCATAGTTTTTAACATGGTTAAACAAGGCATTTGAGTCTTGTCTCGTTCTTATACTATATTTATGTTGCTTAAGTCTAACAGAAAGATCCTTACCAGTCTGACCAACATAAATTTATCACAGTTTCCACAATTCACTTTATAGATGCAACCAAGAGAATTTTCTGGTGAATTCCTGATTAAGATATTCTTTATAGTATTATTGTTGCTAAAGGCAACATTTTCATTGAAGTATTTAAGGAACATGGAAAGCATACACCCCAATGTGAGCCTTCGAGGAGGATGAGCACTCCCCGCATGACTCCTTCTGTTTCCCCTTTTAGAAAGTTAAAATGCAAGAAGGGGAGGGTTTCCAGCCCCCTCGCTCCCGTCCCCTTTAGTCGCCTTCTACGATACGTGAGGAATGCGTGGGAAGTATTCTTTCTCCCCTATCCCCAGGGATAAAGATATTTGGAATAAAAAGGTCCTTCGTAAGACTGTATACCTTTCAGTCGACCAAAAGTGATCAGCCTCATTGAAGGTAATTTCCCTTTCACTGTAACTACCACCTCAAACTAGGATCCCATGACTATACCAGACCACTATCCAAACTGGCTTCCTACACAGTTCTACCCATTACTTATTTTCAATCCTACCACCACAAAAGCTGTGTATTCTTAGTATACTGTACGTGTAATCTCTTTGAGTATAATTCCCTATGGTTTCTAATTCTGGGTTACTTACCACTCATCTTATTATTGTGTTCTATTGAGTTTTGCTACATGAATTTAACATCTCATACATATCTCATTCCTACTGCATGTTACAGTTTTCCTTATCGTTAAGGTTCTATAATTATGCTTTTGTGACAAGGTCCAAGCTGCTACCCTTCATTACAGATATACTGAAGGCTTGGTAAGTTCTTGTTACATCTAACTGTCTCCAATAACGGACCATGAGATGGGAAGGTAAGTGATCATATTTTGCCTCCAAAGTGCCTGGATACATAATGAATTTCCCAGGGAAATCTCCAGGCCTTCACATATCACACATTTTCCACTTCCATGTTCATGTTCATCTTTGATGAATTGAATTATATTGTGAGACCCAAATTGGATTTGGTTGGAGGTGCTGGTGAAGCATGAGGTGGTTTGCTGTGGGGATGAAAAATCAAGGATGAAATTCCAAAGCTTCGATTTTATGCTGGCCAATGTACTTTCCTGAATTTACGTTTAATCTATGTGAGTTGGGTGCATATCATGAACGAACACTCTTTACCTACGAATAACTGAATGTTCAAAGAAATATTGTAATTAATCGTTGTTTCCTGCGTCAACGAGGTAGCGCAAGGAAACAGACGAAGAATGGCCCAAACACCTACATATGCATATATATACATAAACATCCATACACGCACACATGCATACATATACATTTCAACGTATACTTACATGTACCTACACAGACATATACATATATACACATGTATGTATTCATATGTGCTGCCTTCATCCATTCTCGTCGCCACCACACCACACAGGAAACATTCCCCCAACTCCAGTGAGGTAGTGCTAGGAAAAGACAAAAAGGCCCCATTCGTTCACACTCAGTCTCTAGCCGTCAGGTGTAATGCACCGAAAGCACAGTTCCCTGTCCAAATCCAGGCCAGACAGACCTTTCCATGGTTTACCACAGATGCTTCACAAGCCCTGATTCAATCCATTGAAAGCACGTCAACCCCAGTATACCACATTGTTTCAATTCACTCTATTCCTTGCACTCCTTTCACCCTACTGTGTGTTCAGGCCCCAATCCCTCCTAATCTTTCTACTCCATCCTTCCACCTCCACTTTGGACTCCTGCTTCTCCTTCTTCCCTCCACCTCTGATGCATATATCCTCTTTGTCAATCTTTCCTCACTCATTCTCTCTGTGTACAAACCATTTCAACACCCTCTTCTGCTCTCTCAATCACACTCTTTTTATTACCACACATCCTTATTACCCTTTCATTACTTACTCGATCAAACCACCTCACACTACATATTATCCTCAAGCATTTCATTTCCAATGCACCCACCCTCCTCCGCACAACCCTAGCTATAGCCCATGCCTCGCAACCATATACTATCGTTGGAACCACTATTCCTTCAAACATAACCATTTTTGCTCTCTGAGATAACATTCTCACCTTCCACACATTTTTCAACGCTCCTAGAACCTTTGCCCACTCCCCCACCCTGTGACTCACTTCCACTTTCATAGTTCCATCCGCTGTTAAGTCCATTCCCAGATATCTAAAATACTTCACTTCTATTTTTTTCTCTATTCTAACTTACCTTCCAATCAACTTACCCTCAACCCTACTGAGCCTAGAATCTTGCTCTAATCACATTTACTCTTAACTTTTTCCTTTTACACACTTTAACCAAACTCAGTCACCAACCTCTGGAGTTTCTCAACTGAATCAGCCACCAGCGCTGCATCATCAGCAAACAACAACTGACTTATTTCCTAAGCCCTCTCATCTACAACAGACTGCATACTTGCCCCTCTCTCCAAAACTCTTGCATTCACTTCCCTAACCGCCCATCCATAAACAAATTAAACAACGATGGAGACATCACGCACCCCTGCTGCAAACCAACATTCACTGAGAACCAATCACTTTCTTCCCTTCCTACATGTGCACATGACTTACATCCTTGGTAAAAACTTTTCATTGCTTCTGGCAACTTACCTCCCACACCAAGGATATATGAGTGACGATAATGGACTTCCCCCATTTAAGTATCAGACGTATGAAAATCCATCTTTAGGTTTTCCCTTTAATTGAAGTTAAAGTAATAAGTCAAAAAGTATAGCACCTGTAAATAAGAAAACAATTACTTTCTTTGAACAGGATTCCAGTAAACTGTAAGGTAAAAAGAAATTGAAAACTGCAGTCTTTACATAAATATCTAGAATGATTGAAAATGTTTAATGGCAAACCAACCAAATCTCAAGAAAGTCTGTTTTCCCGAGAATTATCTACATGGAACCACAAAACAAAGTCAAATCAAAATGAATCCATATCTTATATTCATATGCTTCACGTAGAGGAAAAGGGAAATGAATTATCAGAATTTCTTGCTTAGGTACTATTGCATTGTGTCATTGCTATAAGGAAGTGAGATTCTGTTAAGTTCTTGTGACGATTCAGTGGCTATGAATCAAAGAGCTGGCATACCTGAGTAACCACCTACTTTCTATTCATTTCATTTCTTCTAGTTTCTTTCAGGAATGATAGTTATGAATATCAATAACATGCTTAAAAGAACTGAGAGAGGCTTTATGCATTATGTAGTATGGGCTGAATTTTGGAAATCTTTAATCCTCAAGTCTGAGCACTATCAGGATTTTGGAATTATTCTAGAAACTTTGTTCTAAAGAATGTGGTCTGAATATGTTGCAACTTTAACAAAATGTTTTCTATCCATATTACAGAATATCAATTTTGTTTATTTGTACTACATATAAGCATATACTGTATCAAACATTTACTAGATATTTATCAAAATTATTGTCCTAAACTTACCCAATATCCTTTCTTTTCACACAAAAGTGCCCCCAAAATAGCAAATTATTCATTGGGTTCTTCAATAATGTCATGGAGTTAACGTTTAAAACAAAAAGACCTTTTTTTAACAGAGCCTCATGCAATGAATATTCTTTAACAGGTAAGAAAAATATTTACCATAAATATCTTAGTCAATAAAAGATCAAAGCAAAAAATCCATGAAATGTTGTAGAAAAAGCCAATATTCATTTCAGTTTAGTCTCAGTCACTCTTGATAGCTATCTCCTATCTAGAATATGGCTTGCAAGTGTCAGTATAGGTAAAGGACCCAAGGTGCCCTTCAAGAATATCATCAATATAGAATCAAAGATGCAGGGTTAAGGCAGGTGAGCATCAGGCACATTCAGGTTAGTCACAAAGATTAGCTTCCTTAAAATTAAAACGATAATCAACAACAGTGAGAGGCTAAAAAAACCCAGACAGTCTGCTCTATCCTAAGTTGCAATTAATTTTTCCCACACAAGGAACAAACCACAAGGGACAATGGAGAACAGGCTAAGGTAGATGTAGGAGTGCTGTTGGAGTGTTTCAACGATGATGAACTACACTGCAAGCTTTGACAAAGTTGTGAATATTGATTAAATTTAGCTTAATATGGTTTTTATATTGGGGAGGAGCAATGTGGTTTCAGAAGTGGTAGAGGATGTGCGGATCAGGTGTTTGCTTTGAAGAATATATGTGAGAAATACTCAGAAAAGCAAATGGATTTGTATGTAGAATTTATGTATCTGGAGAAGGCATATGATAGAGTTGATAGAGATGCTCTGTGGAAGGTATTAAGAATATATGGTGTGGGAGGCAAGTTGGTAGAAGCAGTGAAAAGTTTTTATCGAGGATGTAAGGCATGTGTACATGTAGGAAGAGAGGAAAGTGATTGGTTCTCAGTGAATGTTGGTTTGCGGCAGGGGTGTGAGATGTCTCCATGGTCGTTTAATTTGTTTATAGATGGGGTTGTTAGGGAGGTGAATGCAAGAGTTTTGGAAAAAGGGGCAAGTATGCAGTCTGTTGTGGATGAGAGAGAGCTTGGGAGGTGAGTGAGTTGTTGTTCGCTGATGATACAGCGCTGGTGGCTGATTCGGGTGGGAAGCTGCGGAAGCTGGTGACTGAGTTTGGTAAAGTGTGTGAAAAAAGAAAGCTGAGAGTAAATGTGAATAAGAGCAAGGTTATTAGGTGCAGTAGGGCTGAGGGACAAGTCAATTAGGAGGTAAGTTTGAATAGTGAAAAACTGGAGGAAGTGAAGTGTTTTAGATATCTGGGAGTGGATTTGGCAGCGGATAGAAGCGTGGAAGCGGAAGTGAATCATAAGGGGGGGGGGGGGGGAGGGGGGCGAAAGTTCTGGGAGGCTTGAAGAATGTGTGGAAGTCGAGAACATTATCTCAGAAAGCAAAAATGGGTATGTTTGAAGGGATAGTGGTTCCAACGATGTTGTATGGTTGCGAGGCGTGGGCTATAGATAGAGTTGTGCGGAGAAGGGTACATGTGCTGGAAATGAGATGTTTGAGGACAATATGTGGTGTGAGGTGGTTTGATTAAGTAATAATAGGGTAAGAGAGATGTGTGGTCGTAAAAAGAGTGTGGTTGAGAGAGCAGGAGAGGGTGTTTTGAAATGGTTTGGTCACATGGAGAGAATGAGTGAGGAAAGATTGACAGAGGGAACGAGGAGAAGTGGGAGACCAAATTGGAGGTGGAAAGATGGAGTGAAAAAGATTTTGAGTGATCGGGGCCTGAACATGCAGGAGGGTGAAAGGCGTGCAAGAAATAGAGTGAATTGGAACGATGTGGTATACTGGGGTCGATGTGCTGTCAACGGATTGAACCAGGGCATGTGGTTTCAGTGCATTACACATGACAACTAGAGACTGAATGTGAACGAATGTGGCCTTTGTTGTCTTTTCCTAGCGCTACCTCGCTCACATGCCGGGTGAGGGGGCTGTTATTTCATGTGTAGCGGGGTGGCGATGAGAATGAATAAAGGCAGACAGTATGAATTATGTACATGTGTATATATGTATATGTCTGTGCGTGTATATGTATATATATATATATATATATATATATATATATATATATATATATATATATATATATATATATATATATATATATATATTATCCCTGGGGATAGGGGATTAAGAATACTTCTCACGTATTCCCTGCGTGTCGTAGAAGGCGACTAAAAGGGGAGGGAGCGGGGGGCTGGAAATCCTCCCCTCTCGTTTTTTTTTTTTTTTTCCAAAAGAAGGAACAGAGGGGGCCAGGTGAGGATATTCCAAAAAAGGCCCAGTCCTCTGTTCCTAACGCTACCTATATATATATATATATATATATATATATACCTATATATATATATATATATATATATATATATATATATATATATATATATATATATATATATATATATATATATATATATATATATATATATATATATATATATATGTATATATATATATATATCTTTCTTTCTTTCAAGCCATTCGCCATTTCCCGCGTTAGCGAGGTAGCGCCAAGAACAGAGGACTGGGCCCTTTTTGGAATATCCTCACCTGGCCCCCTCTGTTCCTTCCCTTGGAAAATTAAAAAAAAAACGAGAGGGGAGGATTTCCAGCCCCCCGCTCCCTCCCCTTTTAGTCGCCTTCTACGACACGCAGGGAATACGTGGGAAGTATTATTAATCCCCTATCCCCAGGGATATATATATATATATATATATATATATATATATATATATATATATATATATATATATATATATATATATTTATTTATTTATTATACTTTGTCGCTGTCTCCCGCGTTTGCGAGGTAGCGCAAGGATACAGACGAAAGAAATGGCCCAACCCCCCCACATACACATGTATATACATACGTCCACACACGCAAATATACATACCTACAGAGCTTTCCATGGTTTACCCCAGACGCTTCACATGCCCCGATTCAATCCACTGACAGCACGTCAACCCCGGTATACCACATATATATATATATATGTATATATATATATATATATATATATATATATATATATATATATATATATATATATATATATATATATATATATATATATATATATATATATATATATATATATATATACATATATATATATAAATATGTATATATATATATATATATATATTTTTTTTTTTTTCGCTGTCTCCCGCGTTTGCGAGGTAGCGCAAGGAAACAGACGAAAGAAATGGCCCAACCCACCCCCATACACATGTATATACATACGTCCACACACGCAAATATACATACCTACACAGCTTTCCATGGTTTACCCCAGACGCTTCACATGCCTTGATTCAATCCACTGACAGCACGTCAACCCCGGTATACCACATCGCTCCAATTCACTCTATTCCTTGCCCTCCTTTCACCCTCCTGCATGTTCAGGCCCCGATCACACAAAATCATTTTCACTCCATCTTTCCACCTCCAATTTGGTCTCCCTCTTCTCCTCGTTCCCTCCACCTCTGACACATATATCCTCTTGGTCAATCTTTCCTCACTCATTCTCTCCATGTGCCCAAACCATTTCAAAATACCCTCATCTGCTCTCTCAACCACGCTCTTTTTATTTCCACACATCTCTCTTACCCTTACGTTACTTACTCGATCAAACGACCTCACACCACACATTGTCCTCAAACATCTCATTTCCAGCACATCCATCCTCCTGCGCACAACTCTATCCATAGCCCACGCCTCGCAACCATACAACATTGTTGGAACCACTATTCCTTCAAACATACCCATTTTTGCTTTCCGAGATAATGTTCTCGACTTCCACACATTCTTCAAGGCTCCCAGAATTTTCGCCCCCTCCCCCACCCTATGATCCACTTCCGCTTCCATGGTTCCATCCGCTGCCAGAGCCACTCCCAGATATCTAAAACACTTCACTTCCTCCAGTTTTTCTCCATTCAAACTCACCTCCCAATTGACTTGACCCTCAACCCTACTGTATCTAATAACCTTGCTCTTATTCACATTCACTCTTAACTTTCTTCTTTCACACACTTTACCAAACTCAGTCACCAGCTTCTGCAGTTTCTCACATGAATCAGCCACCAGCGCTGTATCATCAGCGAACAACAACTGACTCACTTCCCAAGCTCTCTCATCCACAACAGACTGCATACTTGCCCCTCTTTCCAAAACTCTTGCATTCACCTCCCTAACAACCCCATCCATAAACAAATTAAACAACCATGGAGCCTTCACACACCCCTGCCGCAAACCTACATTCACTGAGAACCAATCACTTTCCTCTCTTCCTACACGTACACATGCCTTACATCCTCGATAAAAACTTTTCACTGCTTCTAACAACTTGCCTCCCACACCATATATTCTTAATACCTTCCACAGAGCATCTCTATCAACTCTATCATATGCCTTCTCCAGATCCATAAATGCTACATACAAATCCATTTGCTTTTCTAAGTATTTCTCACATACATTCTTCAAAGCAAACACCTGATCCACACATCCTCTACCACTTCTGAAACCACACTGCTCTTCCCCAATCTGATGCTCTGTACATGCCTTCACCCTCTCAATCAATACCCTCCCATATAATTTACCAGGAATACTCAACAAACTTATACCTCTGTAATTCGAGCACTCACTCTTATCCCCTTTGCCTTTGTACAATGGCACTATGCACGCATTTCGCCAATCCTCAGGCACCTCACCATGAGTCATACATACATTAAATAACCTTACCAACCAGTCAACAATACAGTTACCCCCTTTTTTAATAAATTCCACTGCAATACCATCCAAACCTGCTGCCTTGCCGGCTTTCATCTTCCGCAAAGCTTTTACTACCTCTTCTCTGTTTACCAAATCATTTTCCCTAACCCTCTCACTTTGCACACCACCTCGACCAAAACACCCTATATCTGCCACTCTATCATCAAACACATTCAACAAACCTTCAAAATACTCACTCCATCTCCTTCTCACATCACCACTACTTGTTATCACCTCCCCATTTGCGCCCTTCACTGAAGTTCCCATTTGCTCCCTTGTCTTACGCACTTTATTTACCTCCTTCCAGAACATCTTTTTATTCTCCCTAAAATTTAATGATACTCTCTCACCCCAACTCTCATTTGCCCTTTTTTTCACCTCTTGCACCTTTCTCTTGACCTCCTGGCTCTTTCTTTTATACATCTCCCACTCAATTTCATTTTTTCCCTGCAAAAATCGTCCAAATGCCTCTCTCTTCTCTTTCACTAATACTCTTACTTCTTCATCCCACCACTCACTACCCTTTCTAATCAACCCACCTCCCACTCTTCTCATGCCACAAGCATCTTTTGCGCAATCCATCACTGATTCCCTAAATACATCCCATTCCTCCCCCACTCCCCTTACTTCCATTGTTCTCACCTTTTTCCATTCTGTACTCAGTCTCTCCTGGTACTTCCTCATACAAGTCTCCTTCCCAAGCTCACTTACTCTCACCACCCTCTTCACCCCAACATTCACTCTTCTTTTCTGAAAACCCATACAAATCTTCACCTTAGCCTCCACAAGATAATGATCAGACATCCCTCCAGTTGCACCTCTCAGCACATTAACATCCAAAAGTCTCTCTTTCGCGCGCCTGTCAATTAACACGTAATCCAATAACGCTCTCTGGCCATCTCTCCTACTTACATAAGTATACTTATGTATATCTCGCTTTTTAAACCAGGTATTCCCAATCATCAGTCCTTTTTCAGCACATAAATCTACAAGCTCTTCACCATTTCCATTTACAACACTGAACATACCCATGTATACCAATTATTCCCTCAACTGCCACATTACTCACCTTTGCATTCAAATCACCCATCACTATAACCCGGTCTCGTGCATCAAAACCACTAACACACTCATTCAGCTGTTCCCAAAACACTTGCCTCTCATGATCTTTCTTCTCATGCCCAGGTGCATATGCACCAATAATCACCCATCTCTCTCCATCAACTTTCAGTTTTACCCATATTAATCGAGAATTTACTTTCTTACATTCTATCACATACTCCCACAACTCCTGTTTCAGGAGTACTGCTACTCCTTCCCTTGCTCTTGTCCTCTCACTAACCCCTGACTTTACTCCCAAGACATTCCCAAACCACTCTTCCCCTTTACCCTTGAGCTTCGTTTCACTCAGAGCCAAAACATCCAGGTTCCTTTCCTCAAACATACTAACTATCTCTCCTTTTTTCACATCTTGGTTACATCCACACACATTTAGGCACCCCACTCTGAGCCTTCGAGGAGGCTGAGCACTCCCCGCGTGACTCCTTCTTCTGTTTCCCATTTTAGAAAGTTTAAAAAAATACAAGGAGGGGATGATTTCTGGCCCCCCGCTCCCGTCCCCTCTAGTCGCTTTCTACGACACGCGAGGAATGCGTGGGAAGTATTCTTTCACCCCTATCCCCAGGGATAATATATATATATATATATATATATATATATATATATATATATATATATATATATATATATATATATATATATATATATATATATATATATATATATACACATACATACACATACACATACATACGCACATATACACACACACGCACACATACATATATATACATATGAAAAATGTAAGAAACAATTTAGAAAACTGAAACTTCTAGCTTGAAATGAAAAGAAAAAATGAATGTCACATAATGATTCAACCTCTGGCTATGGAAAAAGGAAATGTATAATTTATTTACACAAACGTCAATAGTAGTTCTCATCAATTTATATATATATATATATATATATATATATATATATATATATATATATATATATATATATATATATATATATTATATAATGCTCCAGCCACTCCTTACATCAACTGATTATTTATGTTCTACACTGGTGGGTATTCTGTTTTATACTTCTATCTTATGTAATATGTTTGAGCTTTTCATTTGTACTTATAAAATAAAAATGTGAAAACTGTCTGGGAGGGAAACTTGAAGTGTATCCCCTCTTTTACTATGCAAAACTGGGTTTACAAAAAAACATTTTTTTTCTTTGTATTTACCTTCTCTGCAGAGGAAGGCAAGCATATATGATGAAATCCTAATGAGAAGTGTGGTTTCCAGCATTGTTATAATTGCACATTAAAATGTGGAATGCTCACTCAAATGAATGAAGATGAATTGAGGAATCTTCTTTATAAAGATTACACCAAGTGCCACATTTTCACAATGAGTTTAGGCTAAAACCTGCATTGTTCATATTAATAAATCAATTTTGTTTCATGTGAAACGCTTCCAGAAGGAATCACTCAAGAAGGCAGTGATCTTTCTCAACAACAACAACAACAAAAATTATATTTTTTTCTTTCAGTTTCTGACATATTTCATAAAACCTCCCACAAGCTGCATTAAGTCACATTGGTGTGCGTCTTCTAATATTTGCTGATGAAAATGACATACAATAAGTTCTGAAGTGCAATTTCGTGTAATAAATCATCAAGGGAGATACAAGAATCTGATAGAAAACTTAGAACAGTTAGTTTATATATAAAGAAGTGCTTCCGGTTGGTGGTGTTTGTGTCTGGCGTTATGCCTGTCATAGAATTATTAAGCGGACAAGACAGGGAACCCTTTACAAATTTTGCCTCTAACGAATCTAACCAGTTTGTATAGACCTTCAATGATATTTAAGTTACAATGCTTTGTGTACCTAACAAGAGAAGATGCAAAGATATTTCTCTTGTTCATGGAGTTAATAAATAACTGAAAATACAGTGGTCATGATTTTTAACATTATTAGATAAAGCATTTCATTCTCATCCTGTTCTTATACTGTATTTATGTTACTTAAGTCTAACACAGATACCCTTACCAGTCTGTCCAATATACAACATATCACAGCTTTTATAAGGTGTTCTGTAAACACAGTCCACAGAATTTTCTGGCAAGTTTTTGATCAATATCAGTGAAGGTCTATACGGACTGGATAACTTGTTGTAGGCAAAATTTGTAAATGGCTCCCTGTCTTGTCCACATAACCAAATTTTATGACAAACATGGTGCCAGACCTAAACACCATCAACCAGAAACACTTGTGTACCAACACCATCTTAGCCCTTTTTCCTTTTTGTATATCAATTTACTCTTCTACATCTATCTCATTCTTTTATCTCCCCTGACTATGTAGTTATTACACGATAGTGCTCTTGTGAACTTACTGCGTTTAATTTTCCAGTGCTTATCAGCAAATACGCCAATGAGTTGTAATATTTTACAGCCAACTTAATTCAGTCCACAATTTTTCACAAACCTTGCCTATGTATTTCACCATATTCTTTCCCAAAATCACTATATGCTGTGCACATATTTATGCTCCATCAATAATTCTTATAACATCAACAAAGAAGGTACATCTAGATATCCTCTCTGCTTATGTCTCACAAGATACAGTGGCCATATTACCACAGTGCCATCATGCACCTTACCTTTCTTGGTAAAAATAAATTTTCTGCAAATTATATGTTTACTATTACAAACTCACCATCCAATTCTCTGGGTCTCTATCATCATTTCAAACTCATATCATATTGCATCAAAGTAAATTCTTACCACATCTTTCAAGATCTGCATCATATCATTTAATACTTAAGCTTGAACATGCTTCATCTTTCACAGTGATTTATTCATGGCAATTCACATGTTACATAAACATCCTATATCTACAACTGTGTGACTACAACCGGTTTTCAATAACCTATTACTGATTCATAGATCATGTTACTAATTCATTCACAACCACAATGTTGTAGAAGTAAAGTTGGGTTAGTGAGATGACAAATACTAAGGAAGGAGGAGCACTGTGGATGAAGCAGTTGTAGGAAACACGTAAAAAAGTGAGATCCGGGTCAATGTGGGTAAAAAAATAAAGGTGAATTGCAAGAGATGGGTGATAACTGGTCCTTATGCACAAAGCCATGAGAAGAAAGATGATGAGAGGTAAGTGCTTTGGGTGCAGCTGAAAGAGTGTGTCAGTAGGTTTGATATATATGTACATACAAATAGGGTTTCTTGAGTACGTAATGAAAGGGTGAGATAGATGTGTGGAAATAAAAAGAGTGTGGTTGAGAGAGCAGAAGAAGGTATGTTGAAATGGTTTGGACGTATAGATAGAATGAGTGAGGAAAGATTGACAAAGAGGATGTATGTGTCAGAGGTGGAGGGAACAAGGAGAAGCTTGAGACCAAATTGGAGGTGGAAGGATGGAGTGAAAAAGATTTTTGAGTGATCAGGGCCTGAACATACAGGTGGGTGTGAAGTGTGAAAGGAATTGAGTGAACTGAAACGATGTGGTATACCACGGTCGATGTGCTGTAAACTGCACTGAACCAGGGCATGTGAAGCATATGGGGTAAATCATGGAAAGGTCTGTAGGGCCTGGATGTGTGGATCGGGAGCTGTGGTTTTGGTGCATTACACATGACAGCTAGAGATTGAGAGTGAACGAATGTGGCCTTTTTAGTCTGTTTTCCTGGCGCTACCTTGCTGATGCAGGAGGTGGCGATGCTGTTTCCTGTGTGGTGGAGAGGCACCAGGAATGGATGAAGGCAAGTGAGTATGAATATGTTGATGATTAGTTGGTAAGGATATTCAACGTATGTATGGTTCATGGTGAAGTGCCTGAGGATTGGCGGAATGCATGCATAGTGCCATGGTACAAAGGCAAAGGGGATAAAAGTGAGTGTTCAAATTACAGAGGTATAAGTTTGTTGAGTATTCCTGGGAAATTATATGGGAAAGTATTGATTGAGAGGGTAAAGGCATGTACAGAGCATCAGATTGGGGAGAGCAGTGTGGTTTCAGAAGTGGTAGAGGATGTGTGGATCAGGTGTTCGCTTTGAAGAATATAAGTGAAAAATGCTAAAAAAAACAGATGGATTTGTATGTAGCATTCATGGATCTGGAGAAGGCATATGATAGAGTTGATAGAGATGCTCTGTGGAAGGTATTATGAGTACATGGTATGGGGGGTAAGTTGCAAGAAGCAGTGAGAAGCTTTTATCAAGGATGTATGACATGTGTATAGGTAGGAAGAGAGGAAAGTGACTGGTTCCCAGTGAATGTCGGTTAGCAGCAGGGGTGCATGATGTCTCCATGGTTGTTTAATTTGTTTATGGATGGGGTTATTAGGGAGGTGAATGGAAGAGTTTTGTAGCGGGGGGCTTTGAAAGTGAGTCAGTTGTTGTTCACTGATGATACAGCGCTGGTGGCTGATTCAGGTGTGTGAAAGAATAAAGCTGAGAGTAAATGTGAATCAGAGCAAGGTTATTTGGTTCAGTAGAGTTGAGAGACAAGTTAATTGGGAGGTAAGTTTGAGTGGAAAAAAAATGGAGAAAGTGAGGTGTTTTAGATATCTGGGAGTGGATTTAGCAGCAGATGGAACCATGAAAGTAGAGGTGAGTCACACGGTGGGGGGAGTGGGGGGAGGGGGCGAAGGTTCTGGGAGCATTGAAGAATGTGTGGAAGGCCGGAACGTTATCTCAGGGAGCAAAAATGGGTATGTTTGAAGGAATAGTGGTTCCAACAATGTTATATGGTTGCGAGGCATGGGCTATAGATAAGGTTGTGTGGAGGAGGGTGGACTCGTTGGAAATGAAATGTCTGAGGACAATATGTGGTTCGAGGTGGTTTGATTAAGTAATGAAAGGGTATGAGATATGTTTGGTAATAAAAAGAGTGTGGGTGAGAGAGCAGAAGAGGGTGGATTGAAATGGTTAGGTCACATTGATAGAATGAGTGAGGAAAGATTGACGAAGAGGATATACGTGTCAGAGGTGGAGGGAACGAGAAGTGGGAGACCAAATTGGAGGTGGAAGGATAGAGTGAAAAAAAATTTTGAACGATCGGGACCTGAACATGCAGTAGGGTGAAAGGCGTGCAAGACATAAAGTGAATTGGAACGATGTGGTATACCGGGGTCAATGGGATGTCAGTGGACTGAAGCAGGGCATGTGAAGCATCTAGGGTAAACCATGGAATGTTTTGTGGGGCCTGGATGTGGAAAGGGAGCTGTGGTTTGGGTGTATTACGAATGTGGCCTTTGTTGTCTTTACCTAGTGTTACCTCGCGTGCATGCGGGGGGAGGGGACTGCTGTTTCATGTGTGGTAAGGTGGCGATGGGAATGGATGAAGACAGCAAGTATGATTATGCACATGTGTATATATGTATGCATGCATTGAAATGTATAGGTACGTATATGTGCGTGTCTGGGCATTTATGTATATGCATGTGTATGTGGTTGGGTTGGACCATTCTTTCATCTGTTTCCTTGCACTATCTCGCTAGTGCGGGAGACAACGACTAAGTATAATAAACAAATTTACATAGTATATAAGTAAATGGCTTTGTATGTATCTGTGTGTATATGTGCATATGTTGATATGTATATGTATGTGTAAATAGGCCAAGGGGATAACGTGAGTGTTAAAACTACAGAGAAATAAGTTTGTTGAGTATTCCTGGGATATCATATGGGCGGGTATTGACTTTAAGGGAGAAGGCATGTATGGAGCATCAGATTGGGGAAGAGCAGTGTGGTAGAGGATGTGTGGTAGAGGATGTGTTGATCAGGTGTTTGCTTTGAAGAATGTAGGTGAAAAACAGATGGATTTGTATGTAACATTTATGGATCTGCAGAAGGCATATGATATGGTTGATAGAGATGCTTTGTGGAAGTTTGTAAGGGTATATGGTGTGGGAGGTAAATTACTATGTGCAGTGAAATGTTTTTACCGAGGATGCAGATACATACCAAAGCATTCGTATGAGTAGGAAGAGAGGAGGGTGATTGGTTCCCAGTGAATGTCGGTCTGCAGCAGGGGTGTGTGGCGTCCCCATGGTTGTTTAATTCGTTTATGGATTGGGTGGTTAGGGAGGTAAATGCAAGAGTTTTGGAAAGAGGGGCGAGTATGCAGAGAGGGCCTGGAAGGCGAGTCAGTTGTTGTTTGCCGATTAAAGCTCTGGTGGCTGATTTGTGTGAGAAACTGTAGAAGTTGGTGACTGAGTTTGGAAAAGAGTGTGAAAGGAGAAAGTTGAGAGTAAATGTGAAGAAGAGCAAGGATATTAGTTTCAGTAGGGTTGAGGGACAAGTTAACTGGGATGTAAGTTTTAATATAGAAAAATTGAAAATGAAGTGTTTTACGTATCTGGGAGTGTACTTAGCAGTGAATGGAACCATGGAAGTGGAAGTGAGTCACAGAGTTGGGGAGGGGCGAAGGTTCTTGGAGTGATGAAGAATGCGTGGAAGGATAGAATGTTATCTCGGAGCAAAAATGGGTATGTTCAAAGGAACAGTAGTTCCAACAAGGTTATATGGTCGCGGGGCATGGGCTATTGATAGGGTTGTACAGAGG
This sequence comes from Panulirus ornatus, assembly GCF_036320965.1. Classification (NCBI taxonomy): domain Eukaryota; kingdom Metazoa; phylum Arthropoda; class Malacostraca; order Decapoda; family Palinuridae; genus Panulirus; species Panulirus ornatus. The sequence continues at coordinate 1,222,728 of NC_092275.1, forward strand.
ATGGTGGATGTGGTGGAAATGAAAAGTTTGAGGACTATATGTGGTGTGAAGTGGTTTGATCGAGTAAGGAATGAAAGGGTAAGAGAGCTGTGTGGAAATAAAAAGAGCGTGGTTGAGAAAGCAAAAGAGGGTGTTTTGAAATCGTTTGGACACATGGAAAGAATGAGTGAGGAAAGATTGACAAAGAGGATATATGTGTCAGAGGTGGACGGAACAAGGAGAAGTGGGAGACCAAAATTGGAGGTGAAAGGATGGAAGTGAAAAAGATTTTGAGCAATTGGGGCCTGAACATAAAGAAGGGTGAGAGGCGTGCAAGGAATAGAGTGAATTGGAACTATCTGGTATACCAAGGTCATTGTGCCGTAAGTGGATTGAACGAGGGCATGTGAAGTATCTGATGTAATCCATGGAAAGGTCCGTGGGGGGCCGTGATTACAGCGCATTACACATGACAGGTAGAGACTGAGTGTGAACAATTGTGGCCTTTTTTGTCTTTTCCTGGCGCTACCGCGCTGACACGGGAAACAGCAAATATGTATAATAACTAAATGAATAGATAAATAAATGTGTTTGTGTGTTTATATATATATATATATATATATATATATATATATATATATATATATATATATATATATATATATATATATATATATATATATATATATACATATTTATTTATTTTGCTTTGTCGCTGTCTCCCGCGTTAGCGAGGTACCGCAAGCAAACAGACGAAAGAATGGCCCAACCCACCCACATACACATGTATATACATACACGTCCACACACACAAATATACATACCTATACATCTCAATGTATACATATATATACACACACAGACATATACATATATACACATGTACATAATTCATACTGTCTGCCTTTATTCATTCTCATCGCCACCTCGCCACATATGGAATAACAACCCCCTCCCCCCCTCATGTGTGCGAGGTAGCACTAGGAAAGACAACAAAGGCCACATTCGTTCACACTCAGTCTCTGGCTGTCATGTAATAATACACCGAAATCACAGATCCCTTTCCACATCCAGGCCCCACACAACTTTCCATGGTTTACCCCAGACGCTTCACAAGCCCTGGTTCAATCCATTGACAGCACGTCGACCCCGGTAAACCACATCGTTCCAATTCACTCTATTCCTTACACACCTTTCACCCTCCTGCATGTTCAGGCCCCGATCACTCAAAATCTTTTTCACTCCATCTTTCGACCTCCAATTTGGTCTCCCACTTCTCGTTCCCTCCGCCTCTGACACATATATCCTCCTCGTCAATCTTTCCTCACTCATTCTTTCCATGTGACCAAACCATTTCAAAACACCCTCTTCTGCTCGCTCAACCACTCTCTTTTTGTTACCACACATCTCTCTTACCCTATTATTACTTACTCGATCAAACCACCTCACACCACATATTGTCCTCAAACATCTCATTTCCAGCACATCCACCCTCCTGCGCACAACTCTATCCATAGCCCACGCCTCGCAACCATACAACATTGTTGGAACCACTATTTCTTTAAACATACCCATTTTTGCTTTCCGAGATAATGTTCTCGACTTCCACACAATCTTCAAGGCTCCCAGAATTCTCGTCCCCTCCCCCACCCTATGATTCACTTCCGCTTCCATGGTTCCATCCGCTGCCAAATCCACTCCCAGATATCTAAAACACTTCACTTCCTCCAGTTTTTCTCTATTCAAACTTACCTCCCGATCGACTTGACCCTCAACCCTACTGTACCTGATAACCTTGCTCTTATTCACATTTACTTTCAACTTTCTTCTTTCACACACTTTACCAAACTCAATCACCAGCTTCTGCAGTTTCTCACGTGAATCAGCCACCAGAGCTGTATCATCAGAGAACAACAACGGACACTTACCAAAAGCATCGACAACATACTGCATACTTGCCCCTCTTTCCAAAACTCTTGCATTCACCTCCCTAACAACCCCATCCATAAACAAATTAAATAACCATGGAGACATCACACCTCTGCCGGAAGCCTACATTCACTGAGAACCAATCACTTTCCTCTCTTCCTACACGTACACATGCTTACATCCTCGGTAGAAACCTTTCACTGCTTCTAACAACTTGCCTCCCACACCATATATTCTTAATACCTTCCAAAGAGCATCTCTATCAACTCTATTATATGCCTTCTCCAGATCCATAAATGCTACATACAAATCCATTTGCTTTTCTAAGTATTTCTCACATACATTCTTCAAAGCAAACACCTGATCCACACATCCTTTATCACTTCTGAAACCACACTGCTCTTCCCCAATCTGATGCTCTGTACATGCCTTCACCCTCTCAATCAATACTCTCCCATATAATTTACCAGAAATACTCAACAAACTTATACCTCTGTAGTTTGAGCGCTCACTCTTATCCCCTTTGCCTTTGTACAATGGCACTATGCAAGCATTCCGCCAATCCTCAGGCACCTCACCATGAATCATACATACATTAAATAACCTTACCAACCAGTCAACAATACAGTCACCCCCTTTTTCAATAAATTCAAATGCAATACCATCCAAACCCGCTGCCTTCCGACGTTCATCTTCCGCAATGCTTTTACTACCTCTTCTCTGTTTACACAATCATTTTTCCTAATCCTCTCACTTTGCACACAACCTCGACTAAAACACCCTATATCTGCCACTCTATCATCAACCACATTCAACAAACCTTCAAAATACTCACTCCATCTCCTTCTCACATCACCACTACTTGTTATCACCTCCCCAGTAGCCCCCTTCACTGAAGTTCCCATTTGTTCCCTTGTCTTACGCACTTTATTTACCTCCTTCCAAAACATCTTTTTATTCTCCCTAAAATTTAATGATACTCTCGTACCCAATCTCTCATTTGCTCACTTTTTCACCTTTTGCACCTTACTCTTGACCTCCTGCCTCTTTCTTTTATACATCCCACACTCAGTTGCATTATTTCCCTGCAAAAATCGTCCAAATGCCTCTCCCTTCTCTTTCACTGATAATCTTACTTCTTCATCCCACCACTCACTACCCTTTCTAATCTGCCCACCTCCCACGCTTCTCATGCCACAAGCATCTTTTGCGCAAGCCATCACTGCTTCCCTAAATACATCCCATTCCTCCCCCACTCCCCTTACCTCCTTTGTTCTCACCTTTTTCCATTCTGTACTCAGTCTCTCCTGGTACTTCCTCACACAAGTTTCCTTCAGAAGCTCACTTACTCTCACCACTCTCTTCACCCCAACATTATCTCTTCTTTTCTGGAAACCTCTACAAATCTTCACCTTCGCCTCCACAAGATAATGATCAGACATCCCTCCAGTTGCACCTCTCAGCACATTAACATCCAAAAGTCTCTCTTTCGCGCGCCTATGAATTATAACATAATCCAGTAACGCTGTCTGGCCATCTCTCCTACTTACATACGTATACTTATGTATATCTCTCTTTTTAAACAAGGTATTCCCAATCACCAGTCCTTCTTCAGCATATAAATCTACAAGCTTTCCACCATTTCCATTTACAACACTGAACACCCTATGTATACCAATTATTCCCTCATCTGCCACATTACTCACCTTTGCATTCAAATCACCCATCACTATAACCCAGTCTCGTGCATCAGAACCACTAACACACTGATTCAGCTGCTCCAAAAACACTTGCCTCTCATGATCTTTCTTCTCACGCCCAGGTACATATGCACTAATAATCACCCATCTCTCTCCAACAACTTTCAGTTTTACCCATATCAATCTAGAGTTTACTTTCTTACACTCTATCACATACTCTAACCACTCCTGTTTCAGGAGTAGTGCTACTCCTTCACTTGCTCTTGTCCTCTCACTAACCCCTGACTTTACTCTCAAGACATTCCCAAACCACTCTTCCCCTTTAACCTTGAGCTTCAACTCACTCAGAGCCAAAACATCCAGGTTCCTTTCCTCAAACGTACTACCAATCTCTCCTTTTTTCTCATCTTGGTTACATCGACACACATTTAGACACCCCAATCTGAGCCTTCGAGGAGGATGAGCACTCCCCGCGTGACTCCTTCTGTTTCCCCTTTTAGAAAGTTAAAATACAAGGAGGGGAGGGTTTCTGGCCCCCCTCTCTCCCGTCCCCTTTAGTCGCTTTCTACGACACGTGAGGAATGCGTGGGAAGTATTCTTTCTCCCCTATCCCCAGGAATATATATATATATATATATATATATATATATATATATATATATATATATATATATATATATATATATATATATATATACACATATAGGTATACCCGGTATACCACATCGATCCAATTCACTCTATTCCTTGCCCTCCTTTCACCCTCCTGCATGTTCAGGCCCCGATCACACAAAATCTTTTTCACTCCATCTTTCCACCTCCAATTTGGCCTCCCACTTCTCCTAGTTCCCTCCACCTCCGACACATATATCCTCTTGGTCAATCTTTCCTCACTTATTCTCTCCATGTGCCCAAACCATTTCAAAACACCCTCTTCTGCTCTCTCATCCACGCTCTTTTTATTTCCACACATCTCTCTTACCCTTACGTTACTTACTCGATCAAACCACCTCACACCACATATTGTCCTCAAACATCTCATTTCCAGCACAACCACCCTCCTGCGCACAACTCTATCCATAGCCCACGCCTCGCAGCCATACAACATTGTTGGAACCACTATTCCTTCAAACATACCCATTTTTTGCTTTCCGAGATAGTGTTCTCGACTTCCACACATTCTTCAAGGCTCCCAGGATTTTCGCCCCCTCCCCCAACCTATGATCCACTTCCGCTTCCATGGTTCCATCCGCTGCCAGATCCACTCCCAGATATCTAAAACACTTTACTTCCTCCAGTTTTTCTCCATTCAAACTTACCTCCCAATTGACTTGACCCTCAACCTACCTACCTAATAACCTGGATATACGTGTCAGAGGTGGAGGGAACGAGAAGTGGGAGACCAAATTGGAGGTGGAAGGATAGAGTGAAAAAAAATTTTGAACGATCGGGACCTGAACATGCAGTAGGGTGAAAGGCGTGCAAGACATAAAGTGAATTGGAACGATGTGGTATACCGGGGTCAATGGGATGTCAGTGGACTGAAGCAGGGCATGTGAAGCATCTAGGGTAAACCATGGAATGTTTTGTGGGGCCTGGATGTGGAAAGGGAGCTGTGGTTTGGGTGTATTACGAATGTGGCCTTTGTTGTCTTTACCTAGTGTTACCTCGCGTGCATGCGGGGGGAGGGGACTGCTGTTTCATGTGTGGTAAGGTGGCGATGGGAATGGATGAAGACAGCAAGTATGATTATGCACATGTGTATATATGTATGCATGCATTGAAATGTATAGGTACGTATATGTGCGTGTCTGGGCATTTATGTATATGCATGTGTATGTGGTTGGGTTGGACCATTCTTTCATCTGTTTCCTTGCACTATCTCGCTAGTGCGGGAGACAACGACTAAGTATAATAAACAAATTTACATAGTATATAAGTAAATGGCTTTGTATGTATCTGTATGTATATGTGCATATGTTGATATATATATGTATGTGTAAATAGGCCAAGGGGATAACGTGAGTGTTAAAACTACAGAGAAATAAGTTTGTTGAGTATTCCTGGGATATCATATGGGCGGGTATTGACTTTAAGGGAGAAGGCATGTATGGAGCATCAGATTGGGGAAGAGCAGTGTGGTAGAGGGTGTGTGGTAGAGGATGTGTTGATCAGGTGTTTGCTTTGAAGAATGTAGGTGAAAAACAGATGGATTTGTATGTAACATTTATGGATCTGCAGAAGGCATATGATATGGTTGATAGAGATGCTTTGTGGAAGTTTGTAAGGGTATATGGTGTGGGAGGTAAATTACTATGTGCAGTGAAATGTTTTTACCGAGGATGCAGATACATACCAAAGCATTCGTATGAGTAGGAAGAGAGGAGGGTGATTGGTTCCCAGTGAATGTCGGTCTGCAGCAGGGGTGTGTGGCGTCCCCATGGTTGTTTAATTCGTTTATGGATTGGGTGGTTAGGGAGGTAAATGCAAGAGTTTTGGAAAGAGGGGCGAGTATGCAGAAAGGGCCTGGAAGGCGAGTCAGTTGTTGTTTGCCGATAATAAAGCTCTGGTGGCTGATTTGTGTGAGAAACTGTAGAAGTTGGTGACTGAGTTTGGAAAAGAGTGTGAAAGGAGAAAGTTGAGAGTAAATGTGAAGAAGAGCAAGGATATTAGTTTCAGTAGGGTTGAGGGACAAGTTAGCTGGGATGTAAGTTTTAATATAGAAAAATTGAAAATGAAGTGTTTTACGTATCTGGGAGTGTACTTAGCAGTGAATGGAACCATGGAAGTGGAAGTGAGTCACAGAGTTGGGGAGGGGCGAAGGTTCTTGGAGTGATGAAGAATGCGTGGAAGGATAGAATGTTATCTCGGAGCAAAAATGGGTATGTTCAAAGGAACAGTAGTTCCAACAAGGTTATATGGTCGCGGGGCATGGGCTATTGATAGGGTTGTACAGAGGATGGTGGATGTGGTGGAAATGAAAAGTTTGAGGACTATATGTGGTGTGAAGTGGTTTGATCGAGTAAGGAATGAAAGGGTAAGAGAGCTGTGTGGAAATAAAAAGAGCGTGGTTGAGAAAGCAAAAGAGGGTGTTTTGAAATCGTTTGGACACATGGAAAGAATGAGTGAGGAAAGATTGACAAAGAGGATATATGTGTCAGAGGTGGACGGAACAAGGAGAAGTGGGAGACCAAAATTGGAGGTGAAAGGATGGAATGAAAAAGATTTTGAGCAATTGGGGCCTGAACATAAAGAAGGGTGAGAGGCGTGCAAGGAATAGAGTGAATTGGAACTATCTGGTATACCAAGGTCATTGTGCCGTAAGTGGATTGAACGAGGGCATGTGAAGTATCTGATGTAATCCATGGAAAGGTCCGTGGGGGGCCGTGATTACAGCGCATTACACATGACAGGTAGAGACTGAGTGTGAACAATTGTGGCCTTTTTTGTCTTTTCCTGGCGCTACCGCGCTGACACGGGAAACAGCAAATATGTATAATAACTAAATGAATAGATAAATAAATGTGTTTGTGTGTTTATATATATATATATATATATATATATATATATATATATATATATATATATATATATATATATATATATATATATATATATATATATATATATTTATTTATTTTGCTTTGTCGCTGTCTCCCGCGTTAGCGAGGTACCGCAAGCAAACAGACGAAAGAATGGCCCAACCCACCCACATACACATGTATATACATACACGTCCATACATCTCAATGTATACATATATATAAACACACACAGACATATACATATATACACATGTACATAATTCATACTGTCTGCCTTTATTCATTCTCATCGCCACCTCGCCACATATGGAATAACAACCCCCTCCCCCCCTCATGTGTGCGAGGTAGCACTAGGAAAGACAACAAAGGCCACATTCGTTCACACTCAGTCTCTGGCTGTCATGTAATAATACACCGAAATCACAGATCCCTTTCCACATCCAGGCCCCACACAACTTTCCATGGTTTACCCCAGACGCTTCACAAGCCCTGGTTCAATCCATTGACAGCACGTCGACCCCGGTAAACCACATCGTTCCAATTCACTCTATTCCTTACACACCTTTCACCCTCCTGCATGTTCAGGCCCCGATCACTCAAAATCTTTTTCACTCCATCTTTCGACCTCCAATTTGGTCTCCCACTTCTCGTTCCCTCCGCCTCTGACACATATATCCTCCTCGTCAATCTTTCCTCACTCATTCTTTCCATGTGACCAAACCATTTCAAAACACCCTCTTCTGCTCGCTCAACCACTCTCTTTTTGTTACCACACATCTCTCTTACCCTATTATTACTTACTCGATCAAACCACCTCACACCACATATTGTCCTCAAACATCTCATTTCCAGCACATCCACCCTCCTGCGCACAACTCTATCCATAGCCCACGCCTCGCAACCATACAACATTGTTGGAACCACTATTTCTTTAAACATACCCATTTTTGCTTTCCGAGATAATGTTCTCGACTTCCACACAATCTTCAAGGCTCCCAGAATTCTCGTCCCCTCCCCCACCCTATGATTCACTTCCGCTTCCATGGTTCCATCCGCTGCCAAATCCACTCCCAGATATCTAAAACACTTCACTTCCTCCAGTTTTTCTCTATTCAAACTTACCTCCCGATCGACTTGACCCTCAACCCTACTGTACCTGATAACCTTGCTCTTATTCACATTTACTTTCAACTTTCTTCTTTCACACACTTTACCAAACTCAATCACCAGCTTCTGCAGTTTCTCACGTGAATCAGCCACCAGAGCTGTATCATCAGAGAACAACAACGGACACTTACCAAAAGCATCGACAACATACTGCATACTTGCCCCTCTTTCCAAAACTCTTGCATTCACCTCCCTAACAACCCCATCCATAAACAAATTAAATAACCATGGAGACATCACACCTCTGCCGGAAGCCTACATTCACTGAGAACCAATCACTTTCCTCTCTTCCTACACGTACACATGCTTACATCCTCGGTAGAAACCTTTCACTGCTTCTAACAACTTGCCTCCCACACCATATATTCTTAATACCTTCCAAAGAGCATCTCTATCAACTCTATTATATGCCTTCTCCAGATCCATAAATGCTACATACAAATCCATTTGCTTTTCTAAGTATTTCTCACATACATTCTTCAAAGCAAACACCTGGTCCACACATCCTTTATCACTTCTGAAACCACACTGCTCTTCCCCAATCTGATGCTCTGTACATGCCTTCACCCTCTCAATCAATACTCTCCCATATAATTTACCAGAAATACTCAACAAACTTATACCTCTGTAGTTTGAGCGCTCACTCTTATCCCCTTTGCCTTTGTACAATGGCACTATGCAAGCATTCCGCCAATCCTCAGGCACCTCACCATGAATCATACATACATTAAATAACCTTACCAACCAGTCAACAATACAGTCACCCCCTTTTTCAATAAATTCAAATGCAATACCATCCAAACCCGCTGCCTTCCGACTTTCATCTTCCGCAATGCTTTTACTACCTCTTCTCTGTTTACACAATCATTTTTCCTAATCCTCTCACTTTGCACACAACCTCGACTAAAACACCCTATATCTGCCACTCTATCATCAACCACATTCAACAAACCTTCAAAATACTCACTCCATCTCCTTCTCACATCACCACTACTTGTTATCACCTCCCCAGTAGCCCCCTTCACTGAAGTTCCCATTTGTTCCCTTGTCTTACGCACTTTATTTACCTCCTTCCAAAACATCTTTTTATTCTCCCTAAAATTTAATGATACTCTCGTACCCCATCTCTCATTTGCTCACTTTTTCACCTTTTGCACCTTTCTCTTGACCTCCTGCCTCTTTCTTTTATACATCCCACACTCAGTTGCATTATTTCCCTGCAAAAATCGTCCAAATGCCTCTCCCTTCTCTTTCACTGATAATCTTACTTCTTCATCCCACCACTCACTACCCTTTCTAATCTGCCCACCTCCCACGCTTCTCATGCCACAAGCATCTTTTGCGCAAGCCATCACTGCTTCCCTAAATACATCCCATTCCTCCCCCACTCCCCTTACCTCCTTTGTTCTCACCTTTTTCCATTCTGTACTCAGTCTCTCCTGGTACTTCCTCACACAAGTTTCCTTCAGAAGCTCACTTACTCTCACCACTCTCTTCACCCCAACATTATCTCTTCTTTTCTGGAAACCTCTACAAATCTTCACCTTCGCCTCCACAAGATAATGATCAGACTTCCCTCCAGTTGCACCTCTCAGCACATTAACATCCAAAAGTCTCTCTTTCGCGCGCCTATGAATTATAACATAATCCAGTAACGCTGTCTGGCCATCTCTCCTACTTACATACGTATACTTATGTATATCTCTCTTTTTAAACAAGGTATTCCCAATCACCAGTCCTTTTTCAGCATATAAATCTACAAGCTTTCCACCATTTCCATTTACAACACTGAACACCCTATGTATACCAATTATTCCCTCATCTGCCACATTACTCACCTTTGCATTCAAATCACCCATCACTATAACCCAGTCTCGTGCATCAGAACCACTAACACACTGATTCAGCTGCTCCAAAAACACTTGCCTCTCATGATCTTTCTTCTCACGCCCAGTTTTACCCATATCAATCTAGAGTTTACTTTCTTACACTCTATCACATACTCTAACCACTCCTGTTTCAGGAGTAGTGCTACTCCTTCACTTGCTCTTGTCCTCTCACTAACCCCTGACTTTACTCTCAAGACATTCCCAAACCACTCTTCCCCTTTAACCTTGAGCTTCAACTCACTCAGAGCCAAAACATCCAGGTTCCTTTCCTCAAACGTACTACCAATCTCTCCTTTTTTCTCATCTTGGTTACATCGACACACATTTAGACACCCCAATCTGAGCCTTCGAGGAGGATGAGCACTCCCCGCGTGACTCCTTCTGTTTCCCCTTTTAGAAAGTTAAAATACAAGGAGGGGAGGGTTTCTGGCCCCCCCCCTCTCCCGTCCCCTTTAGTCGCTTTCTACGACACGTGAGGAATGCGTGGGAAGTATTCTTTCTCCCCTATCCCCAGGAATATATATATATATATATATATATATATATATATATATATATATATATATATATATATATATATATATATATATATTTATATATATATATATATATATATATATATATATATATATATATATATATATATATATATATATATATATATATATATATATATATATATATATATATATATATATATACACATATAGGTATACCCGGTATACCACATCGATCCAATTCACTCTATTCCTTGCCCTCCTTTCACCCTCCTGCATGTTCAGGCCCCGATCACACAAAATCTTTTTCACTCCATCTTTCCACCTCCAATTTGGCCTCCCACTTCTCCTAGTTCCCTCCACCTCCGACACATATATCCTCTTGGTCAATCTTTCCTCACTCATTCTCTCCATGTGCCCAAACCATTTCAAAACACCCTCTTCTGCTCTCTCAACCACGCTCTTTTTATTTCCACACATCTCTCTTACCCTTACGTTACTTACTCGATCAAACCACCTCACACCACATATTGTCCTCAAACATCTCATTTCCAGCACAACCACCCTCCTGCGCACAACTCTATCCATAGCCCACGCCTCGCAGCCATACAACATTGTTGGAACCACTATTCCTTCAAACATACCCATTTTTGCTTTCCGGGATAATGTTCTCGACTTCCACACATTTTTCAAGGCTCCCAAAATTTTCGCCCCCTCCCCCACCCTATGATCCACTTCCAAGGTTATTAGGTTATTAGGTAGAGTAGGGTTGAGGGTCAAGTCAATTGGGAGGTAAGTTTGAATGGAGAAAAACTGGAGGAAGTAAAGTGTTTTAGATATCTGGGAGTGGATCTGGCAGCGGATGGAACCATGGAAGCGGAAGTGGATCATAGGTTGGGGGAGGGGGCGAAAATCCTGGGAGCCTTGAAGAATGTGTGGAAGTCGAGAACACTATCTCGGAAAGCAAAAAATGGGTATGTTTGAAGGAATAGTGGTTCCAACAATGTTGTATGGCTGCGAGGCGTGGGCTATGGATAGAGTTGTGCGCAGGAGGGTGGTTGTGCTGGAAATGAGATGTTTGAGGACAATATGTGGTGTGAGGTGGTTTGATCGAGTAAGTAACGTAAGGGTAAGAGAGATGTGTGGAAATAAAAAGAGCGTGGTTGAGAGAGCAGAAGAGGGTGTTTTGAAATGGTTTGGGCACATGGAGAGAATGAGTGAGGAAAGATTGACCAAGAGGATATATGTGTGTCGGAGGTGGAGGGAACGAGGAGAAGAGGGAGACCAAATTGGAGGTGGAAAGATGGAGTGAAAAGGATTTTGTGTGATCGGGGCCTGAACATGCAGGAGGGTGAAAGGAGGGCAAGGAATAGAGTGAATTGGAGCGATGTGGTATACAGGGGTTGACGTGCTGTCAGTGGATTGAATCAAGGCATGTGAAGCGTCCGGGGTAAACCATGGAAAGCTGTGTAGGTATGTATATTTGCGTGTGTGGACGTGTGTATGTACATGTGTATGGGGGGGGGTGTTGGGCCATTTCTTTCGTCTGTTTCCTTGCGCTACCTCGCAAACGCGGGAGACAGCGACGAGGTATAAAAAAAAAAAAGAAAAAAAAATATATATATATATATATATATATATATATATATATATATATATATTCTCTTTTCTTTTAAACTATTCGCCATTTCCCGCGTTAGCGAGGCAGCATTAAGAACAGAGGACTGGGCCTTTTTTGGAATATCCTCACCTGGCCCCCTTTGTTCCTTCTTTTGGAAAAAAAAAATATATATATATATATAAATTTATGTATATATATATATATATATATATATATATATATATATATATATATATATATATATATATATATATATATATATATATATATATATATATATATATATATATATATATATATATATTATCCCTAGGGATAGGGGAGAAAGAATACTTCCCACATATTCCCTGCGTGTCGTAGAAGGGGACTAAAAGGGGAGGGAGCGGGAGGCTGGAAATCCTCCCCTCTCTTTTTTTTTTTTCCAAAAGAAGAAACAGAGAAGGGGGCCAGGTGAGGATATTCCCTCAAAGTCCCAGTCCTCATCCTCTGTTCTTAACGCTACCTCGCTAATGCGGGAAATAGCGATTAGTATAAAAAAGAAAATATATATATATATATATATATATATATATATATATATATATATATATATATATATATATATATATATATATATATATATATATATATATATATATATATATATATATATATATATATATATATATATGTTGGGGTGAAGAGGGTGGTGAGAGTAAGTGAGCTTGGGAAGGAGACTTGTGTGAGGAAGTACAAGGAGAGACTGAGTACTGAATGGAAAAAGGTGAGAACAATGAAAGTAAGGGGAGTGGGGGAGGAATGGGATGTCATATTTGAAATTAATAAATAAGATTTTCCAATCTTTCTTTAGTTCAGTGAGTAAGAAATAATTAAAAATCAATGGTTGAATTACTGTAAACCAGCATTATAAAGAATTTTTCATTACTGAGCAGAGCATTCTTCAATGTCCTTATGGTAATGATAATGAATTTCCATTCTTAACAACAGACTCGTTCAAGCATGATCACTATTAAATGCTAATAACCCTTTCTGACATCTTATGTCTATGTGGTGTTCCTGAGGATTATTATGAATAGTCACAAGTTTATTCAGTGAAAAATTAAAACTAACATTCACATATAATTCTCAAAAAATGAAAAATATGAGAAACTAAAGCAAGTAATGACATTAGTGTTCACTCACTTCAGACTTATCATGGCTTGTGGCCTTTGATGAGTAAGTGCTTGGTCAGTGCCTGTGATCATGGTTCCACACGGTACTAATATCTGCATTTTGTTCACAGTGCCTAATTTCCAATGCCAGTTCCTTTGCAAGATCTACAATACAGTTATCAATACTTGTAAATATGAATATATTTTCCATATTTCCCTGCAATTAAACTAACTTAGCATTAGAACTAATATAATGATATTTTTAGACTGACACCCAATCATGAGAGCAATTCGCCTGGTTACAAAACGGGTAAGGTCAATCTGTATGTCAAGAGGAAGTAGTGTGCAATCTATCACTAATCTAAGAACATCAACTTCTACTTGGATATGAAAAATCATTAAGAAAGAAGAAACAGAACTTGTCCTTTTTCCTACTAATGTTTATTTTCTTAGGCCACATTCAAAACATAGCACATCTGATGTTATGCAGCACACTCTCAAACTCCATTGTCCTTCTTAAATTATTCTATATCCATTCCTTTGGCTTCTGTTGTCTTTTTCTTTTCCCTCATCACTTTCAAAACTGTTTTTCTCGTGCAATTAAGAAACAGTTATATCACTAGCAGGACAGCATAGTCAACATACAGAATTCTTCAGTAAATGTTTGAGTAATACTGTTAAGTTATATGACATCCAAACATATGGGGATAAAAAGCACCTGAAGTGTTTTAAGATGACTCTGCATGTATCGGCTTAGGGTAGTAGTAGAAAAAGGTATACAGCAGAAAGACATTGATAAAATGTAGAAACAAAGCAAATGAGACTAACATGAACCTGATGAAAATACACCTCAGTGCAAAGAACAAAAAGAAATCACTTCATCTTGACAATATGAACTGTGGATAAAAGAAATTATTCACCAAATTTAATGCCAACGCTGAAGGTAGTACAAATGTAAGTTATATTGTCAGTGAACTATTTCCTAACGACTCATGTCACATGCAGATTGGAAGTTTGTAAGAAAAAAAAAGTTGTAAACGCAGCAGAACTTTTGTGTCCTAAGACAAAAGTTATTTTTCAATATTAGTCTCACAGCAAACAATTATACAGAGGACTGATGACATGGCAGACAACTAAAAGAAACAAACAATGGACACAATGAATGAATTAAAATTTAATTCTATTATGTTTGGATGAATATACATATATTGGTGACAATGCTTAGCTTACCATTTTTGAACATGGCACTGTAATAATAAGGAGATTTCATTCTCATTATGTGATATCATATTTATATTATTTGTTGTTTTTGTAGCAGGCACTTATATTATATTTCTTTTAAAAGGACTTTTCATGGTGCAAGGGATTAAGATGCAATTCTGTATTGCTGGAACAATAACAAGAGCTTGGCACCACTTATAGAAATACTGATTCTCTTTATCCCTCTGCCTTCACCTTAAAGCCACCTTGACATGGCACACATTACATGGTGTCAGGTGTGCCAACATCTCATGTGATTCTGGCTATTAAGAGAAGCTGCTTGTGTCAGAAGGAGAACGGTTGGTGGCAAGAACTGAGATGCTGTGAGGTGGCAGTCTCCCTGTGCCATCGTCGTAGAGATTCCGCCAGGAATTTGAGATATGTGTACCGAGTTCATAGAATGATGAAAGGAAGGATGAGGTGAAGATGACTAAACTGTGATGGAAGAGAATTTCTAGATATATATAACACTTTGTCTGTAGGAGAAGCTGATAAAAAGAAATACAAAACTCTTATAGAGATGATACAAGAATGTTATGAGCCAAAGAAGAATGTCACTTATGAAAGAGACATTTCTAATAGAGTGCAACAGGCTGATAAAACTATTGATAGTTTTTCATTGACCTAAGAAAGAAGGCTATAAACTGCGAATTTGGTGCCTTGAAGGATGAAATGATCAAAGACAGAATTATATGTGGTGTCAAAGATGACAAGTACATGGACGGCTGCTGAAGAAAGGCGACGTGACCCATGATGAAGTCAAACTACATTGCAGAGCTCATGAGGCAAGTGAAGAAATGATGAAGGAATTTGGTGCAACTGTAAGTAGTTTGAATGTCCACAGTGTGAAGTCAAAGAAAAGTATCAGTCCTCAATTCATGGCAACACATCCAAAAGGACCTGTAAGTTCCGTGGCTTCAAGCAAGTCTTTGGAAGGATACACTGCCCAGATAGCAACAAACAGCGTATGGAGTGTAGCAGGACTGGACATTTCAAGAGTAGGTGCGACAATTTTTCACCAGTACAGAAAAAGGCAAGAGTGTACATCAGGCTGGCAAAGATGATTCGTCATCCGACTCCGAAGAGTGTTACGAGAAGCCAATGGGAGGTTTATATGTCCTGAAGAAGTCAGCGTCTAAGGTAACCTCCAACCAGTTAAGAGGACCAGATCAAGAGGACTGGTTTACTCCTCTCCTTCAAGATCAACTAGTGTCTTTCCAAATGGATACAGGAGCTGAGGTCAGTGTATTGCCTAAAAGAATCTACGACAAGCCAAACGGAAAACCAGAGTTCAAGGGCACAGAGACTGTATTGGTAGCTTTCACTGAAGCAAAATTAAACCCTTTGGTAAGAGTCAGATGATATGTTTACATAACTCTGGATAGTATCAGCTCACTTTCTTAATTGTTGATGTAAATTGCGTGCCACTGTTGCGCTAGAATGCCTCTAAATCGTTAGGGCTAGTCAAGTTCATAAATCAAGCAAAATCAGAGACCAACTTAGACACAACCATTGATAAGGTATTGCTGATATATAAAGATGTATTTGATGGATTGGGATGCCTAGAGGGTGAACTACATCTAGAATTTGATTCAGATATTAGCCCAGTAGCTCATCCACCCTGTAAATAAAGTGCCTGTTGCTCTGAGAGACAGATTAAGATGTGAATTAGGACATGGAAAAGGAAGGTGTACTAATCATCAGATAAAGTAATCCCACAGATTGGGTTAACAGTATTGTTATTGTGGATAAGGGAAGCAAAATAAGAATATGCCAAGGTCCAAGAGATTAGAATAAAGCCTTGAAGAGGGAACACCATCCACTACCTACAATTGAGGAAATATCAACCAGGTTAGCAGATGCTAAGGTGTTTTCTGTGTTAGATGCCACAATGGGGTTTTGAAAAATTAAATAAATGAAAAGTCTTCCAAACTGCTTGTATCTAACACTTGTTTCGGTAGATATAGGTACTTACGTCTCCCATTTGGTATAAGTCCAGCTTCAGAACGCTACCAGAAATACATGCATAAATAACAATTCATTGATCTTGATGGAGGGGAAATTATAATGGATGACCTTTAGTTTACGGTAGTTTGAAGCACAACTTAACACAACTAAGAGACTAGAGAAAGTCCTTAAGAGACGCCAGAAAAGAAATTTAAAGTTGAACTGTGCCAAACTTAAGCTTAAAACTGAGCAGGTAGAATACATTGGCTATTTATCATCAACGGAAGGGTTAAGACCAGATCCTAAGAAGGTAGACATAAGTAATTTTCCAGCTCCTAAGGATAAGCAAGAGTTACATAGATTCCTAGGAATGATCAACTACTTGGGAAAGTTTGTTCCCAAGATGTCTGAAATAAATGAACCTCTGAGAAGGACACTTAATTTAAATGGGATGAACCACAGGTGAAATGTTTTCTGAAACTCAAGCAAATGGCCTGTGAAGCACCAGTTTTGAGGTATTATGAAGTATCTAAGCCTGTAACCTTGACTGTTGATGCCTCATGGTAAGCTGTAGGGGCATGTATTCTTCAGGAAGATCACCCTGTTGCCTATGCTGCTAAGTCTCCAACTAAAATCAGAAAAATTATGCTCAAACTGAAAAGGAGCTGTTGGCCATTGTTTTTAGAGCTGAGAAATTTCAATCTTATCTGTATGGAAGAAGTAAAGAGACTAACATAAAGTCTTTGTCATCTGCGCCTCCTAGGTTACAGAGAATGCTTCATAGACTACAGAAATATTCCATAGAGGTACATTATAAGAAAAGGAAAGACATGCATATAATTGATGCTCTGAGTAAAGTCAGCTGGACTGAAGTGCAAAATGATGACGGAGAATTTCAAGTTAATCTAGTAACACATGAACAACTAGTCACTGCAGGTATAAGCTTGAATTTTCTTACCGATAGGACGAAGGAAGATAGAGTACTGCAGACTCTTAAAGAATTCACATTAGAGGGATAGCCAAATTGTAAGAGAGACACTCCAGTAGATATCCAAGCCTTTTGGAATTACTGAGATAAGTTATGTAGATCGGATGTGGCATAAAATGAAGAGAATTATAGTGCGTGAGGAATGAAGAAGTAAGGTCCTCAGACACATTCATGAATCTCATCAAGGTATAGAAAAGTCTCTAAGGATAGCAAGAAATCTTCTATACTGGCCTGGAATGGGGGCTGAAATTAAGGACCTAATTAGTGCTTCTGACACTTGTAATGCTTATAGTAACCACCAAGCAAGGGAAGTCCCTAAACTCCCTTGGCAAAAACATGGAGCTGATTTATTTGAGTCAAAAGGGAAGAGCTACCTGTTGCTTGTTGATTATAACAGCAAATATTTTGAGTTTGACTTGTTAGAAAATACTCATTCCAGTACTACTGTGAAATACTGTAAGTATCACTTTACTAGGCAGAGAATATCTCAGACTATTCACAATGACAATGACCCACAGTTCACAGCTGTAGAATTTAAAGAATTCTGTAAGTCATATGGAATAGACCACACAACTTCATCCCCCTATTATCCAAAAAGTAATGGCCTGGTAGAAAAAAATGTAGACAGTAAAGAGACTAACGAAGAAGGCAGCCAAGGGGGGTAAGGATCCTTATCTAAGTGTGCTGGATAATAGAAATACCCCTGTTATGGAGACAGCAAGCCCCCGTCAGCTTCTGTTTGGTAGGAGAACACGAACCACACTCCTCACTTCTGAAGCCTTGTAACGACCAGAGACACAAGACCCAATGATTATCAGACACCTACTTCAAGACTCACGATAGAGAAACTTTATTATGATAGAAGCTCTAAGCTATTGCCTGAACTGGAAGAGGGAAATGTGGTTAGAATTAACGGCAGCACAAATAAAGAGGTGAAAAAGGGTATAGTGGTTGCTCCTAGAACATATTTGGTTAAGAACAGTGATGGTCAGATTTACATGAGAAATAGGTAGCAACAGCAGAAAGCTTAAATTCTCTAATGCATGCCAATGGTTATGATGACGAGCTAAATAATGTATCTTATGAAGGAGAAGGTTCTGTGACTCTGGGAATCAACAGAAGATGAGCTGAACGAGAGGAAGTGACACAAGTGCAGTGGACGCAAATGGTGAAGATACATCAAAGAGAAGTAAGCATGATTCCAGAGGTTAGAACATCTAAAGGAAGTCTAGTACATTCCCTCAGAGGTTACATCAATATATGTATGATGTAGAACTAATCTTTGTACTTTGGATATCTATGAGTAATGTAGTGTATTTTATTTGGTGTTATCTTATTTCATTTTATCATATTTTTCTTGTTTTGTTTTTGGGAAAGATGTAATGATAATCACTTGCTTATATAGAATTATATTTTCATTATATGATATCATATATGTATCATCTGTTGCTTCTGTAGCATGCAATTATATCATATTTCTATTAAAAAGACTTTTCATGATGCACGGGAACAATAACACTAGCTTGGCGCTACTTATGGAAACGCTATTTCTCTCAATCCCTCTGCCTTTTTCACCATAAAGCCATCTTGACATGGCACATATTACAGCACGGGTGTGTAATGTCACCATGGTTGTTTATATTGTTTTTGGATGGGGTGGTGAGTGAGGTAAATGCAAGAGTTTTGGAGAGAGGGGCAAGTTTGCAGTCTATAGGGAATGAGAGCACCTGGGAAGTGAGTCAGTTGTTTGCTGATTAAAGTGAGAAACTGCAGAAATGGTGACTGAGTTTGGAAGTGTGTGAAAGGAGAAAGTTGAAAGTGAAAGTGAATAAAAGCAATGTTCTTAGGTTGAAAGACAAGTTAGTGGGGTTGTAAGTTTAATGGAAAAAATTTGGAGGAGGTGAAGTGTTTTATAATATATCTGGAAGTGGACTTGGCAGCTAATGGAACCATGAAAGTGGAAGTGAGCTATAGGATGGAAAGAGACAATGTTATCTGGGAGGGCATAAATGGGTATGTTTTAAGGAATAGTCCCAACAATATCAAAGACTTGTGAGGCATAGGCTATAGACAGGGTTGTGTGGAGGACGGTGGATGTGTTTGAAATGAAATGTCTGAGGACAATATGTGATGTGAGGTGGTTTGATCGAGTAAGTAATAAAAGGGCATGAGAGATGTGTGGTAACAGAAGTGTGGTAGAAAGAAAAGAAGGGGGCGTGCTGAAAAGGTTTGGACATATTGAGAGAATGACTGAGGAGAGGTTGACAAAGAAGATGTACGTGTCTGAAGTGAAGGGAACAGGGAGAACGGGGAGACCAGTTTGGAGATGGAAGGATAGGGTGAAAAAGATTTTGAGCAATCGGGGCATGAATATGTAAGGGATGAAAGGCATCCAGGAATAGAGTGATTTGAAATGATGTGGTATTCAGGGGTTAATGAACTGTCAATGGACTGAAATGGGGCATGAAAAACGTCCAGGGTAAACCATGGAAAAGTCTCTTGGGCCTGGGGACTGTGGTTTCGATGTATTAAACATGACAGCTCATGCATGGTTATGAGTGGATGTGACCTTTCTTCATCTGGTTCCTGGCACTACCTCACTGATGCAGGGGGTGGTGACTGGGTGGGGAGAAGAATGTACGTTATTCTGTTCTTTTCTTTCATGCCATTTTGCTGTTTTCTTTGGGGCCTGGTGGCATCGAAAATGGATGACATCAAGTAAGTATGAATATGTACGTGTGTATGTATGTATAAGTATGCATATATGTATGTATATATCATTTCATCTTTGTTATGCTACACTTGGTTGCCAATTCATGCATTTTGAGGCAGCGCCAGAAAACAGATGAAGAAAGGATCATCCACTTATATGCACACATATATATCCATAAACACACTTATACTATTTGATCCTTATCACTAACTTGATCGCCATTTCCCGCGTCAGGGAGGTAGCACCAAGAAACAGGCGAAGAAAAATGCATCCACTCATATACACAAACATTATGTATGTCTATATATATCATATTGACTGGTTGATGAGGATATTCAGTGTATACATGGTTCATGATTGAATACATGAGGATTAGCAGAATGCATGCATAGTGCCATTGTACATAGGCAAAGGGGATATAGGGGAGTGTTCAAATTACAGAGGTATAAGTTTGTTGAGTATTCCTGGAAAACTGTATGGGAGGGTATTGATTGAGAGCGTCAGAGCATCAGACTGAGGAAGAGCAGTGTGGTTTCGGAAGTGGTAGAGGATGTGTGGATCAGGTGTTTGCTTTGAAAAAAAAGATGGATTTGTATGTAGCATTTATGGATCTGGAGAAGGCATATGATAGAGTTGATAGAGATGCTTTGTGGAAGGAATCAAGAGTATATGGCGTGGGAGGTAAGTTGCTACAAGCAGTGAAAAGTTTTTATCGAGTATGTACGGCATGTGTGCAAGTAGAAAGAGGAAAGGGTTTGGTTCCCAGTGAATGTCGGTTTGCGGCAGGGGTGTGTGATGTCTCCACAGTTGTTTAATTTGTTTATGGATGCGGTGGTTAGGGAGGTGAATACAAGAGTTTTGCAAAGAGGGGCAAGTATGCAATCTGTTGTGGATGAGAGGGCATGGGAAGTAAGGCAGTTGTTGTTTGCTGATGACGCAGCGCTGGTGGCTGATTTGAGTAAGAAACTGCAGAAGTTGTTGACTGAGTTTGGTAAAGTGTGTGAAAGAAGAAAGCTGAGAGTAAATGAAAACAAGAGCAAGGTTATTAGGTTCAGTAGGGTTAAGGGACAAGTAGATTGGGAGGTAAGTTTGTGTTTTAGATATCTGGGAGTGGATGTGGCAGTGGATGGAACCATGGAAGCAGAAGTGAGTCACAGGTTGGGGGACGGGGTGAAGGGTCTGGGAGCGTTGGAGAATGTGTGGAAGGCAAGAGTGTTATCTCGGATGGCAAAAATGGGTATGTTTGAAGGAATAGTAGTTCCAACAATGTTATATGGTTGTGAGGTATGGGCTATAGAGGGTGGAGGAGGGTGTATGTGTTGGAAATGAGATGTTTGAGACAATATGTGGTGTGAGGTGGTTTGATCGAGTAAGTGATGAAAGAGTATGAGAGATGTGTGGTAATAAAAAGAGTGTGGTTGAGAGAGCAGAACAGGGTGTATTGAAATGGTTTGTTCACATGGAGAGAATGAGTGAGAAAGATTGACAAAGGGAATATATATGTCAGTGGTGGAGGGAACGAGAAGTGGGCGACCAAATTGGAGGTGAAAGGATGGAGTGAAAAAGATTTTGAGCAATCGGGGTCAGAACATAGAGGAAGGTGAAAGGCGTGCAAGGAATAGAGTGCATTGGAACGATGTGGTACACTGGGTTCGACGTACTGTCAATGGATTGAACCAGAGCATGTGAAGCGTCTGGAGTAAACCATGGAAAGTTCTGTGGGGCCTGGATGTGGAAAGGGAGCTATGGTTTCGGTGCATTACACATGACAGCTAGAGAATGAGTGTGAACGAATGTGGCCTTTTTTGTCTTTTCCTAGTGCAACCGCTGTGGGGTGGCGGCGGTATGAGATGAAAGCAGCATGTATGAATATGTACATGTGTATATATGTATATGGTTGTGTGTGTACATGTATGTATATGTATGCATATGTATATTTGCGTGTGTGGACGTGTATGTATATACATGGAAATGTGGGTGGGTTGGGCCATTCTTTCGTCTGTTTCCTTGTGGTACCTCGCTAACGTGGGAGACGGCGATAAAGTATGAAAAATAGAAATAGAATAAATGTCTTATCTATAATACTCATTATACATAATCGCTGTTTCCTGCGTCAGCGAGGTAGCTCCAGGAAACAAAGAATGGCCCATCTAATCATATACACTTACATGTACATAAACGCCCATATACGCACATATACATACATATCAATATATACATACACATACTCAGACATTATATACATACACTTATACATATTCATACGTGCTTGCTTTCATCTATTCCTGTTGCTACCCCACCTCACAGGAAAACAGCATTGTCATCCCCTGCTTCAGCAAGGTAGCGCCAGAAATACAGACAAAAAGGCCATATTCGTTCACACTCAGTCTCTAGATGTCATGCGTAATGCACCAAAACCACAGCTCCCTATCCACATCCACACCCAACAGATGTTCCCATAGTTTACCCCATATGCTTCACATGTCCTGGCTCAATCCACTGACAGCAAGTCGAACCCGGTATACCATTGTTCCAATTCACTATTCCATGCGCGCCTTTCACCCTCCTGCATGTTCAGACCATATTTCCTCAAAATCTTTTTCACTCTATCCTTTCACCTTCAATTTGGTTTGTCACTTCTCTTTGTTCCCTCCACCTCTGACACAAATTCCCTATTTGTCAACCTTTCCTCACTCATTCGTCATATATGCTCAAACCATTTCAACATACCCTCTTCTGCCCTCTCAACCACACTCTTTTTATTACCCTTTTATAACTTACTAAATGAAACAATCTCACACCACATACTGTTCTCAAACATTTCATTTTCAACACATCCACCTTTCTCCGCACAACCCTATCTTTACCCATGCCTTGCAAAAATGTAATATTGCTCTCTGAGGTAACGTTCTCTCTTCCCATACATTCTTCATCGCTCCCAGAACCTTCACTCCCTCCCCCACCCTGTGACTCACTTCCGCTTATGTGGTTCCATTCGCTGCCAAGTCCACTTCCAGATATCTAAAACGCTTGACTTCCTCCAATTTTTCTCAATTCAAACTTACATTCCTACTTACTCGTCCCTGAGCCCTGCCGAAGCTCTTATTCACAAATAATAACATTCTAAACAATACTCAGTTTCATTAGTACCTCGATCAATATATATCTTAGTACCCATAGAGTAGTTCCCAAAATTTGAAATTGATTAACAAAATTTTCAAATGTTTCTACAATTCACTAAAAAGAAAAAAAAGTTAAAGCATTGTATCCCATCATTACATAGAATTCCTGATTACTGACTACATCATGTTCCAATGTTCTTATGCTAATGATTATGAGTTCCCAGACTTAACCACAGAGTCATTCAAGCATGATCACTATCAGATGTTAATAACCCTCTCTGACATCTTATGTCTACATGGTATTCTTGAGGATCATGATAAATATTCACAATTTCATTAAATGAAAACTTAAAAATTAACATTCATAGATAATTCTAAAAACATAAAAAGAAATGTGAAAAAAGCTAAAGAAATACTAACTTTCACGGATAATTCTCAAAATATAAAAGATATGAAAAAGCTACAGAAATAATGACTTACCGTGGCTTGTGGTCATTGCATGAGTAAGTGTTTGGTCAGTGCCTGTGATCACGGTCCAATGCCAGTTCCATTGCATGGTTCAGAATAAAGTCATCACTTCTTGTAAAAATGAATGTATTTTTTTCCATATTTCCCTGCAATGAATACCTAAGCATTAGAATTAATATCCTGGTATGAAATGGATGCACAGACAGATCCCTATATATTTTTAGACACATCTAATCCTTAGGGCAATTTCCCTGACGACAAAAAGGGTCAGCTTCTACTTGAATATAAAGAATCATTAAGACGGGAAAAATAGAATTTGTCCTTT
This sequence comes from Panulirus ornatus, assembly GCF_036320965.1. Taxonomy (NCBI): domain Eukaryota; kingdom Metazoa; phylum Arthropoda; class Malacostraca; order Decapoda; family Palinuridae; genus Panulirus; species Panulirus ornatus. Next base: position 1,247,029 of record NC_092275.1, read on the forward strand.
TTTCCCACTAATGTTTTTTTTTTTTTTTGTCTCATTCATAATGTAGCACATCTGGTGGTACGTAGCACACTCAAACTCTGTTGTCCTTAAATGATTGCATATCCATTCCTCTGGTTTCTGTTCTTATCCATTCCTTTTTTCTTTATTACTTTTGAAACTGTTTTTCTAGTGCAATTAAGAAACAGTAATATTACTAGCATGACAGAAAAATCAGCATACAGAATTCTTCACTAAATATTTGTGTGATACTGTTAAGTTATATAACATCTGAACATATGGGGATGAAAAGCACCTGCAGTGTTTCAGTATGATTCTGTATGTATTAGCTTATGGCAGTAGTAAAAAAAAAAAGTGTATACAAGAGAGACAGTGATTAAAAAGTAGAAACAGAAAATATACTAACGTTATATCTGGTGAAAGGGAGGCGTTTGGACGATATCTGACTTGACCATGTAATGAAATCTTGTGACAGGGGCGGTCCCATATGTATTCCTCACGCGCTTCGGTCATGTCTTTTTTCTTTTCTTTCATACTTCTTCTCTGTTTCCCACTTTAGCAATGTAGTGCTAAGAAGAGACGAAGAAAAGGCTTGATTATTTCGGTAATATACGGTAAAGACTGTCAAAAATCATACTTTAGAGACAAATATCAAAAATGTATTTCAACACATCCCGTAAGATCTTCGATGCTGGAATATTTCAGATTAATCGCAAACTGAAGTGTTAGTCGTGCTAGAGCCACCCTGCTGTCAGTAACTGACTTATGGTAAAGATGATTCAGAGTGACTTGCATTAAAGATATACAATTATGTGACGGAAGATGCACACGTACGAACCTTCTGCCTCAAGGACCAGCAGGTCATCACACGTATTGCAAACAGAAAGATGAACACTATTACTTATTTCCTTAAAGTTTTCGATGTCACGGCTTTGATTATAGTTAGCCCAGAGTCGGTCAACAACAGCTCATAGTTTTGTATTCTGTTTACGTGTTGTGCGAAGGAGTCAGCAGCAGAGCATGCTCATACATAATGGAGGCAACTGCTTGACTGAGGGACGTATGATCACAGCCACCTCATTCTTAAAAGCCCTCCCCCGCCACTATCAGTGTTCGACGACAAGGATACTGTTTACTTTACATGTGTGTATGTAAAATTGCGGATAAACGTCTCGTTGTACATAGCATGTATTAGACTTTTGATAGTGAACCAATCTCTTTTGTAAGAGAGGTGCAGATTAGCTGACGGGGTAGCGACGAATATGGATGAAGGCAGCAAGTATGAATATCTACATGTGTATATATGTATATGTCTGTGTATGTATATGTATGTATACGTTGAAATGTATTTGCATGTATATGTGCATGTGTGGGCGTTTATATATATACATATGTTTGTGGGTGGGTTGGGCCATTCTTTCGTCTGTTTCCTTGCGCTGCCTCGCTCACGCGGGAGATGGCGATTAGATATGATAAGATGATAATGATAATATTAGTTGTGGGAGTATATGACAGAGTGTAAGAAAGTAAACTCTAGATTGATATGGGTTAAACTGAAAGTGGATGGAGAGAGATGGGTTATTAATTGGTGCCTATGCTCCTGGTCATGAGAAGAAAGATTATGAGAGACAAGTGTTTTGGCAGCAGCTGAGTGAGTGTGTTAGCAGCTTTGATGCACGAGACCGGGTTATAGTGATAGGTGATTTGAATGCAAAGGTGAGTAAAGTGGCAGTTAAGGGTATAATTGGCGTACATGGGATGGTCGGTGTTGTAAATGGAAATGGTGAAGAGCTTGTAGATTAGTGTGCTGAAAAAGGACTGGTAATTGGAAATACACGGTTTAAAAAGAGAGATATACATAAGCACACATATGTAAGTAGGAGATACAGCCAAAGAGCGACACTGGATTACGTGTTAATTGATAGGCGCGTGGAAAAGAGACTTTTGGATGTTAATGTGCTAAGAGGGGCAACTGGAAGGATGTCTGATCATTATCTTGTGGAGGCGAAGGTGAAGATTTGTAGAGGTTTTCAGAAAAGAAGAGAGAATGCTGGGATGAAGAGAGTGGTGAGAGTAAGTGAGCTTGGAAAGGAGACTTGTGTTAGGAAGTACCAGGAGAGATTGAGTGCAAAATGGAAAAAGGCAAGAGAAAATGATGTAAGAGGAGCGGGGGAGGAATGGGATGCATTTAGGGAAGCAGTGATGGCTTGCGCAAAATATGCTTGTGGCATGAAAAAGGTGGGAGGTAGGAAGATTAGAAAGGGTAGTGAGTGGTGGGATGAGCAAGTAAGGTCGTTAGTGAAAGAGAAGAGAGAGGCGTTTGGACTCTTTTTGCAGGGTAGTAGTGCAAATGACTGGGAGATGTATAAAAGAAAGAGGCAGGATGTCAAGAGAAAGGTGCAAGAGGTGAAAAAGAGGGCAAATGAGAGTTGCGGTGAGAGAGTGTCATTAAATGCTACAGAGAATAAAAAGATGTTTTTGAAGGAGGCAAATAAAGTGCGTAAGACAAGAGAACAAGTAGGAACATCGGTGAAGGGGTCAAATGGGGAGGCAATAAAGAGTAGCGGTGAAGTGAAAAGGAGATGGAGTGAGTAATTCGAAGGTTTGTTGAAAGTGTTTGATGGTAGAATGGCAGATATAGGGTGTTTTTGTCGAGGTGGTGTGCGAAGTGAGAGGGTCAAGGAGAATGATTTAGTAGACAGAGAAAAGGTAGTGAAAGCTTTGCGGAAGATGAAAGCCAGCAAGGCGGCGGGTTTGGATGGTATTGCAGTGGAATTTATCAAAAAAGGGGATGACTAACACAGTCACCCCCTGTGGTTGGTAAGGATATTCAATGTTTGTATTGTTCATGGTGAACTGCCTGAGGATTAGCGGAATGCACGCGTAGTGCAAATTACAGAGGTATAAGTCTGTTGAGTATTCCTGGGAAATTATATGGGAGGGTGTTGATTGAGAGGGTAAAGGCAGGTACAGAACATCAGATTGGGAAGAGAAGTGTGGTTTCAGAAGTGGTAGAAGATGTGTGGATCAGGTGTTTGCTTTGAAGAATGTACGTGAGAAATACTTAGAAAAAAAGATTGATTTGTATGTAACATTTATTGATCTTGAGAAGGCATATGATAGAGTTGCTTTGTGGAAGATATTAACTGCATATGGTGTGGGAGGGAAGTTGCTAGAAGCAGTGAAAAGTTTTTATCAAGGATGCAAGGCATGGGTACGAATTAGAAGAGAAGAAAGTGATTGGTTCCCAGTAAATGTCGGTTTGCGGAAGGGGTGCGTGATGTCTCCATGGCTGTTTAATTTGTTTATCCTTGTAGCATTTGCAGTATTTGGTTGAGTTTCTTTCTTTTCTCCATACGAAACCTGCATAAAAGCTCCCCACACAGAACTGGGTATGATTTTTGTACTAATCCATATTTCGAGTTAACTGTTCTGAAACATTGCGTTTAGTTTCATTTCCTCCTTATATATCCTCTATGGTAGTTGAACATAAGTAGCAATATGGTGCCATATATGGTGCCGCATTGCCGTTCCCGGCGACACAAAACAGAGAGAAAGAGTCACTGACCAGCTCCCCTACTATCTCCCCTACTATCAAGGTGATTTTGTAACACAGAGCACTCTAGATGTTAATATGCCCTACAGCAATCCTTTTTCTGATATCAGAAAACACGATCCTTTGAAGTAGTGCCGAGAGATGCTAAGGCCTTAAAGTGTATACCTTTGCTGCCAACAACGACTACTAAAGAAATCGGTTTCTGGTTCTGCTTGATGCCGAGGACGACGAACACCAGGTCTGCTGGAGGAGTTCTGCGTCAGGAGCCCCTTACATAGTAATTTTTTGTTTCGTTTACTAGGTGCCAGGGTAACTGATGTTGCCGTCGCTGTACAGGAGGTTTGTTGGGGGTCTTAAAGATTTTTTGCCTGTCATGTAATTGCCAACGACGTATTGAGTTAGAGATCTGGGGAGCTGTTGGAGAAAGATCGCCGCTTATTAGAATTTTTCGAAGCAAAACTAGTAATACCATAATCAGGATCAGGAAAGAGAACGCCTTCTTCAGTACGGCGTTCAGTCTCATAATAGATTAGTGTGTCCAAATATGTTTACCAAGGTTGAGCTACACCTGATCATGTCTTGGCAGACTACAGGTTCCCTTTTCGTAAATGTACGCAACCTGAGGGGCAAGCTCATGTTTTGGCAGACTAAACGTTCTCTTTTCGTAAATGTACGCAACCTGCGGGGCAAGCTCACTCTTCCTCATGACTTGTTTTCGAGACAAGTATAAGAAACGTACTTAAACTTTCAGTGTTAAGACAACTTCTGTCCATATTCATCTGGCTATTGCAACCGCCCCCATCCCCCTTGATTCTGCGGCCTCCCCCCCCCCCCCCCTTGATTCTGCTGTCGTCCACACCCATCTTAATTCTGCTGCCGTCCACATTCACCTTGATTCTGCTGCCATCCACACCCACCTTGATTCTGCTTCCGTCCACACTCATCTTGGTTCTGCTTCCGTCTGCACCCACCATGATTCTGCTGCCGTCCACACCCACCTTAATTCTGCTGCCGCCCCCACCCACGTTGATTCTGCTGTCATCCATACCCACCATGATTCTGCAGCCGTCCACACTCACCTTAATTCTGCTGCCGTCCACACCCTCCTTGATTCTGCTGTCATCCACACCCATTTTGATTTTGCTGTCGTCTACACCCACCATGTTTCTGCTGCCGTCCACACTCACCTTGATTCTGCTGCCGTCCACACCCACCTAGATTCTGCTGCCGTCCACACCCACCTTGATTCTGCTGCCGTCCACACTCACCTTGATTCTGCTGCCATCCACACTCACCTTGATTCTGCTGCCATCCACACCCACCTTGATTCTATTGCCGTCCAAACCCACCTTGATTTTGCTATCTTCCACACCCACCTTGATTCTGCTGTCATCCACACCCACCTTGATTCTGCTGCCGTCCACACCCACTATGATTCTGCTGCCGTCCACACCCACCTTAATTCTGCTTCTGTCCACACCAACCTTAATTGTGCTGCCTTCCACACCCACATTGATTCTGCTACCGCCCACACGCACCATGATTCTATTGCCGTCTACACTCACCTTGATTCTGCTGCCATCCACACCCACCTTGATTCTGCTGCCATCCACACCCACCTTAATTCTGCTGCCGTCCACACCCACCTTGATTCTGCTGCCTTCCACACGCACCTTGATTCTGCTACCGTCCACTCCCGCCATGATTCTATTGCCATCTACATGGCTGCTTCTATTGCCCATACCCACCTGGCTGCTGTTTCCGTTCATATCACCTGGCACTCTGCCGCCCAAACCCACCTGGCTGCTGCCGTCCACAATCACCTAGCTGTTGCTGCCATTAGCACCCACAAGTTTGCATCTGTGGTCTACACTCTCCTGGTTGCTGCCATCTACTTCCATTTGTTTGCTGCCGTCATCACCCATCTGGCTGCTGCTGCCGTCTGCTACCACCTGGCTGCTGCCGTAAACATACACCTGGCTGGTGCGTCGCTTCACATTCACGTGGCTGCTGCCAGCTGCACCCACCTTGGCTGCTGCTGACGTCCACACCCACTGGCAGGTGCTGCTCTCCACACCCCTTGCCATGGATGCCGTAAACATCCACATGGCTGCTGCGTCCCTCCACACTCACTTGGCTCCTTCTGTCGCCCACATCCACGCTGAGACTGTTATCTATGACAGATCATGTGTCCAGAGTCAGGAGCACGTAACTCTACCTTTGATAGTGCGCAGTATGTACCCTGCCATCGTCTTGAGGGAACAAACCCACTGTGTGTCCCAGTGACCATCAAACCATCTCAGTATCAGGTTGTGTTACCAAATTTCTGAACATCGTGAGAACAGCTAATGTTTATTGGCTTTGTTTTGGTAAAATATTTTCTTGTTTTACCTGTGTAAGTTTTGCTGTTACATAATTTTCACGTTTTACCTGCGTATGTTTTGCTCTGTTATAACATTCTCTTGTTTCATCCACGTATGTATTGCTTGTTACATTATTCCCTTGCCTTGCCTGTGTATATTTTGCTCTGTTACAATATTTTCTTGTTTTAACTGTGTATACTTTGCTCTGGCGCATTATTTTCTTGTACTTGCGTATATATATATATATATATATATATATATATATATATATATATATATATATATATATATATATATATATATATATATATATATTATATATATTTATATATATGTGTATATATATATATATATATATATATATATATATATATATATATATATATATATATATATATATATATATATATATATATATATATATATATATATATATATATATATGGATATATATATATATATGTATATATATATATATATATATATATATATATATATATATATATATATATATATATATATATATATATATATATATATATATTCTTTCTTTCTTTCATACTATTCGCCATTTCCCGCATTAGCGAGGTAGCGTTGAGAACAGAGGACTGGGCCCTTGAGGGAGTATCCTCACCTGGGCCCCTTCTCTGTTCCCTCTTTTGGAAAAAAAAAAAAAAAAAAAAAAAAAAAAAAAAATTATATGGGAGGGTATTGATTGAGAGGGTGAAGGCATGTACAGAGCATCAGATTGGGGAAGAACAGTGTGGTTTCAGAAGTGGTAGAGGATGTGTGGATCAGGTGTTTGCTTTGAAGAATGTATGTGAGAAATACTTAGAAAAGCAAATGGATTTGTATGTAGCATTTATGGATCTGGAGAAGGCATACGATAGAGTTGATAGAGATGCTCTGTGGAAGGCGTTACGAATATATGGTGTGGGAGGCAAGTTGTTAGAAGCAGTGAAAAGTTTTTATCGAGGATGTAAGGCATGTGTACGTGTAGGAAGAGAGGAAAGTGATTGGTTCTCAGTGAATGTAGGTTTGCGGCAGGGGTGTGTGATGTCTCCATGGTTGTTTAATTTGTTTATGGATGGGGTTGTTAGGGAGGTGAAAGCAAGAGTTTTGGAAAGAGGGGCAAGTATGAAGTCTGTTGGGGATGAGAGAGCTTGGGAAGTGAGTCAGTTGTTGTTCGCTGATGATACAGCGCTGGTGGCTGATTCATGTGAGAAACTGCAGAAGCTGGTGACTGAGTTTGGTAAAGTGTGTGAAAGAAGAAAGTTAAGAGTAAATGTGAATAAGAGCAAGGTTATTAGGTTCAGTAGGGTTGAGGGTCAAGTCAATTGGGACGTGAGTTTGAATGGAGAAAAACTGGAGGAAGTGAAGTGTTTTAGATATCTGGGAGTGGATCTGGCAGCGGATGGAACCAAGGAAGCGGAAGTGGTCATAGAGTGGGGGAGGGGGCGAAAATTCTGGGAGCCTTGAAGAATGTGTGGAAGTCGAGAACATTATCTCGGAAAGCAAAAATGGGTATGTTTGAAGGAATAGTGGTTCCAACAATGTTGTATGGTTGCGAGGCGTGGACTATGGATAGAGTTGTGCGCAGGAAGATGGATGTGCTGGAAATGAGATGTTTGAGGACAATGTGTTGTGTGAGGTGGTTTGATCGAGTAAGTAACGTAAGGGTAAGAGAGATGTGTGGAAATAAAAAGAGCGTGGTTGAGAGAGCAGAAGAGGGTGTTTTGAAATGGTTTGGGCACATGGAGAGAATGAGTGAGGAAAGATTGACCAAGAGGATATATGTGTCGGAGGTGGAGGGAACGAGGAGAAGAGGGAGACCAAATTGGAGGTGGAAAGATGGAGTGAAAGAGATTTTGTGTGATCGGGGCCTGAACATGCAGGAGGGTAAAAGGAGGGCAAGGAATAGAGTGAATTGGAGCGATGTGGTATACCGGGGTTGACGTGCTGTCAGTGGATTGAATCGGGGCATGTGAAGCGTCTGGGGTAAACCATGGAAAGCTGTGTAGGTATGTATATTTTGCGTGTGTGGACGTATGTATATACATGTGTATGGGGGTGGGTTGGGCCATTTCTTTCGTCTGTTTCCTTGCGCTACCTCGCAAACGCGGGAGACAGCGACAAAGTATAAAAAAAAAAAGAAAAAAGGTGCAACTGGAGGGATGTCTGATCATTATCTTGTGGAGGCTAAGGTGAAGATTTGTATGGGTTTTCAGAAAAGAAGAGTGAATGTTGGGGTGAAGAGGGTGGTGAGAGTAAGTGAGCTTGAGAAGGAGACCTGTGTGAGGAAGTACCAGGAGAGACTGAGTACAGAATGGAAAAAGGTGAGAACAATGGAAGTAAGGGGAGTGGGGGAGGAATGGGATGTATTTAGGGAATCAGTGATGGATTGCGCAAAAGATGCTTGTGGCATGAGAAGAGTGGGAGGTGGGTGGATTAGAAAGGGTAGTGAATGGTGGGATGAAGAAGTAAGAGTATTAGTGAAAGAGAAGAGAGAGGCATTTGGACGATTTTTGCAGGGAAAAAATGCAATTGAGTGGGAGATGTATAAAAGAAAGAGACAGGAGGTTAAGAGAAAGGTGCAAGAGGTGAAAAAAAGGGCAAATGAGAGTTGGGGTGAGAGAGTATCATTAAATTTTAGGGAGAATAAAAAGATGTTCTGGAAGGAGGTAAATAAAGTGCGTAAGACAAGGGAGCAAATGGGAACTTCGGTGAAGGGCGCAAGTGGGGAGGTGATAACAAGTAGTGGTGATGTGAGAAGGAGATGGAGTGAGTATTTTGAAGGTTTGTTGAATGTGTTTGATGATAGAGTGGCAGATATATATATATATATATATATATATGTATATATATATATTCCTATGAGTCCACGGGGAAAATGAAACACGAAAAGTTCCCAAGTGCACGTTCGAGTAATAATCACATCATCAGGGGAGACACAAGAGAGAAAATAATTTCCAACAAGACCTATAGTGAGTTCAATAAGCTCCATCACATATAAATTGTCAAAATGGTTAGTTTCTTTATTAAGCCCTTTAGTGGGTAAGGTATCAAATTCTAATATCATGAACAATGTAGATTTAGTCAACAAGCTAAACAATATCAATGATAATTTTGATTTTAAACTCCTTAGCTATGATGTTTCCTCACTTTTCATTAGAGTTCCAGTTGATGACCTTTTAGAATATTTATTTGATGTCTTGGATGATAGGATGATATTCATTTACCTGTTTCAAAGTCTAATTTCATTGAATTGATAAAATTCTGTAAAAAAGACTGTGTATTTCAATTCAATGGAGATCATTATGCTCAAAAATTTGGTATGGCAATGGGTAACCCTCTTTCACCTGCACTAAGTAATCTTTATACGAAATTTTTTGAAATTACTAAAATTACTGAAATTACTGAAATTACAAAATTACTAAAGGATATCTTACCTTCTAATGCAATTTGGTGACGGTATGTATATGATGTTCTTTCTGTTTGGCCAACAAATGAAAATTTAAAAACATTTCTCCCTTAACTTAACAATTTAGTACCTTCCATCAAATTTACTGTAGGAAATGAAAATAATGGTATGTTACCATTTTTAGATTGCATGATCCATAGACAAGGAAACAAGATTAAGTTTAGAATATACAGAAAAGTCACCAATGTATGCTCATATATTCATTATTACTCATCTTAACATGTCAAAGTTAAATTATCATCATTTTAATCTATGTTCCTTACGGCACTAAGTATTTGCAGTCCAGAAATTATAGATTTTACATATATATATATATATATATATATATATATATATATATATATATATATATATATATATATATATATATATATATATATATATATATGTATATCCCTGGGGATAGGGGAGAAAGAATACTTCCCACGTATTCCCTGCGTGTCGTAGGCGACTAAAAGGGGAGGGAGCGGGTGGCTGGAAATCCTCCCCTCTCGTTTTTTTTTTTCTTTTTTTTAATTTTCCAAAAGAAGGAACAGAGAAGGGGGCCAGGTGAGGATATTCCCTCTAAGGCCCAGTCCTCTGTTCATAGCGCTACCTCGCTGATGCGGGAAATGGCGAATAGTACGAAAGAAAGAAAAGATATATATATATATATATATATATATATATATATATATTTTTTTTTTGTCGCTGTCTCCCGCGTTTGCGAGGTAGCGCAAGGAAACAGACGAAAGAAATGGCCCAACCCACCCCCATACACGTGTATATACATACGTCCACACACGCAATTATACATACCTACACAGCTTTCCATGGTTTACCCCAAACGCTTCACATGCCTTGATTCAATCCACTGACAGCACGTCAACCCCGGTATACCACATCGCTCCAATTCACTCTATTCCTTGCCTTCCTTTCACCCTCCTGCATGTTCAGGCCCCGATTACACAAAATCCTTTTCACTCCATCTTTCCACCTCCAATTTGGTCTCCCACTTCTCCTCGTTCCCTCCACCTCCGACACATATATCCTCTTGGTCAAACTTTCCTCACTCCTTCTCTCCATGTGCCCAAACCATTTCAAAACACCCTCTTTTGCTCTCTCAACCACGCTCTTTTTATTTCCACACATCTCTCTTACCCTTACGTTACTTACTCGATCAAACCACCTCACACCACACATTGTCCTCAACCATCTCATTTCCAGCACATCCATCCTCCTGCGCACAACTCTATCCATAGCCCACGCCTCGCAACCATACAACATTGTTGGAACCACTATTCCTTCAAACATACCCATTTTTGCTTTCCGAGATAATGTTCTCGACTTCCACACATTCTTCATGGCTCCCAGAATTTTCGCCCCCTCCCCCTCCCTATGATCCACTTCCGCTTCCATGGTTCCATCCGCTGCCAGATCCACTCCCAGATATCTAAAACACTTTACTTCCTCCAGTTTTTCTCCATTGAACTTACCTCCCAATTGACTTGACCCTCAACATACATTAAATAACCATACCAACCAGTCAATAATACAGTCACCCCCTTTTTTAATAAATTCCACTGCAATACCATCCAAACCTGCTGCCTTGCCGGCTTTCATCTTCCGCAAAGCTTTTACTACCTCTTCTTTGTTTACCAAATCATTTTCCCTAACCCTCTCACTTTGCACACCACCTCGACCAAAACACCCTATATCTGTCACTGTATCATCAAACACATTCAACAAACCTTCAAAATACTCACTCCATCTCCTTTTCACATCATCACTACTTGTTATCACCTCCCCATTTGCGCCCTTCACTGAAGTTCCCATTTGCTCCCTTGTCTTACGCACTTTGTTTACCTCCTTCCACAACATCTTTTTATTCTCCCTAAAATTTAATGATACTCTCTCACCCCAACTCTCATTTGCCCTCTTTTTCACCTCTTGCACCTTTCTCTTGACCTCCTGTCTCTTTCTTTTATACATCTGCCACTCAATTGCATTTTTTTCCTTGCAAAAATCATCCAAATGCCTCTCTCTTCTCTTTCACTAATAATCTTACTTCTTCATCCCACCACTCACTACCCTTTCTAATCAACCCACCTCCAACTCTTCTCATGCCACAAGCATCTTTTGCGCAATCCATCACTGATTCCCTAAATACATCCCATTCCTCCCCCACTCCCCTTACTTCCATTGTTCTCACCTTTTTCCTTTCTGTACTCAGTCTCTCCTGGTACTTCCTCACACAAGTCTCCTTCCCAAGCTCACTTACGCTCACCACCCTCTTCACCCCAACATTCATTCTTCTTTTCTGAAAACCCATACAAATCTTCGCCTTAGCCTCCACAAGATAATGATCAGACATCCCTCCAGTTGCACCTTTCAGCACATTAACATCCAAAAGTCTCTCTTTCTCGCACCTGTCAATTAACACGTAATCCAATAACGCTCTCTGGCCATCTCTCCTACTTACATACGTATACTTAAACCAGGTATTCCCAATCACCAGTCCTTTTTCAGCACATAAATCTACAAGCTCTTCACCATTATCATTTACAGCACTGATGTGTACCAATTATTCCCTCAACTGCCACATTACTCACCTTTGCATTCAAATCACCCATCACTATAACCCGGTCTCGTGCATCAAAACCACTAACACACTCATTCAGCTGCTCCCAAAACACTTGCCTCTCATGATCTTTCTTCTCATGACCAGGTGCATATGCACTAATAATCACCCATCTCTCTCCATCAACTTTCAGTTTTAACCATATTAATCGAGAATTTACTTTCTTACATTCTATCACATACCCCCACAACTCCTGTTTCAAGAGTACTGCTACTCCTTCCCTTGATCTTGTCCTCTCACTAACCCCTGACTTTACTCCCAAAACATTTCCAAACCACTCTTCCCCTTTACCCTTGAGCTTCGTTTCACTCAGAGCCAAAACATCCAGGTTCCTTTCCTAAAACATACTACCTATCTCTCCTTTTTTCACATCTTGGTTACATCCACACACATTTAGACACCCCAGTCTGAGCCTTCGATTAGGATGAGGACTCCCCGCTCATCCATTTTAGAAAGTTAAAAAAATACGAGGGGAGGATTTCTGGCCCCCCGCTCCCGTCAGTGTGGTTTCAGAAGTGGTAGAGGATGTGTGGATCAGGTGTTTGCTTTGAAGAATGTATGTGAGAAATACTTAGAAAAGCAAATGGATTTGTGTGTAGCATTTATGGATCTGGAGAAGGCATATGATAGAGTTGGTAGAGATGCTTTGTGGAAGGTATTAAGAATATATGGTGTGGGAGGCAAGTTGTTAGAAGCAGTGAAAAGTTTTTATCGAGGATGTAAGGCATGTGTACGTGTAGGAAGAGAGGAAAGTGATTGGTTCTCAGTGAATGTAGTTTTGCGGCAGGGATGTGTGATGTCTCCATGGTTGTTTAATTTGTTTATGGATGGGGTTGTTAGGGAGGTGAATGCAAGAGTTTTGGAAAGAGGGGCAAGTATGAATTCTGTTGGGGATGAGAGAGCTTGGGAAGTGAGTCAGTTGTTGTTCGCTGATGATACAGCGCTGGTGGCTGATTCATGTGAGAAACTGCAGAAGCTGGTGACTGAGTTTGGTAAAGTGTGTGAAAGAAGAAAGTTAAGAGTAGATGTGAATAAGAGTAAGGCTATTTGGTAGAGTAGGGTTGAGGGTCAAGTCAATTGGGAGGTAAGTTTGAATGGAGAAAAACTGGAGGAAGTAAAGTGTTTTAGATATCTGGGAGTGGATCTGGCAGCGGATGGAACCATGGAAGCGGAAGTGGATCATAGGGTGGGGGAGGGGGCGAAAATTCTGGGAGCCTTGAAGAATGTGTGGAAGTCGAGAACATTATCTCGGAAAGCAAAAATGGGTATGTTTGAAGGAATAGTGGTTCCAACAATGTTGTATGGTTGCGAGGCGTGGGCTATGGATAGAGTTGTGCGCAGGAGGATGGATGTGCTGGAAATGAGATGTTTGAGGACAATGTGTGGTGTGAGGTGGTTTGATCGAGTAAGTAACGTAAGAGTAAGGGAGATGTGTGGAAATAAAAAGAGCGTGGTTAAGAGAGCAAAAGAGGGTGTTTTGAAATGGTTTGGGCACATGGAGAGAATGAGTGAGGAAAGATTGACCAAGAGGATATATGTGTCGGAGGTGGAGGGAACGAGGAGAAGAGGGAGACGAAATTGGAGGTGGAAAGATGGAGTGAAAAAGATTTTGTGTGATCGGGGCCTGAACATGCAGGAGGGTGAAAGGAGGGCAAGGAATAGAGTGAATTGGTTCGATGTGGTATAGCGGGGTTGCGGGCTGTCATTGGATTGAATCGGGGCATGTGAAGCGTCTGGGGTAAACCGTGGAAAGCTGTGTAGGTATGTATATTTGCGTGTGTGGACGTGTATGTATATACATGTGTATGGGGGTGGGTTGGGCCATTTCTTTCGTCTGTTTACTTGCGCTACCTCGCAAACGCGGGAGACAGTGACAAAATATATATATATATATATATATATATATATATATATATATATATATATATATATATATATATATATATATATATATATATATATTTTTTTTTTTCATACTATTCGCTATTTCCCGCGATAGCGAGGTAGCGCTAAGAACAGAGGACTGGGCCTTTGAGGGAATATCCTCACCTGGCCCTCTTCTCTGTTCCTTCTTTTGGAAAAAAAAAAAAAAAAAAAAAACGAGAGGGGAGGATTTGCAGCCCCCCGTTCCCGCAGGGAATACGTGGGAAGAAAGAATACTTCCCACGTATTCCCTGCGTGTCGCAGAAGGCGACTAAAAATATATATATATATATATATATATATATATATATATATATATATATATATATATATATATTTTTTTTTTTTTTTTTTTCTTTTTTTTTTATACTTTGTCGCTGTCTCCCGCGTTTGCGAGGTAGCGCAAGGAAACAGACGAAAGAAATGGCCCAACCCCCCCCCATACACATGTACATACACACGTCCACACACGCAAATATACATACCTACACAGCTTTCCATGGTTTACCCCAGACGCTTCACATGCCTTGATTCAATCCACTGACAGCACGTCAACCCCTGTATACCACATCGCTCCAATTCACTCTATTCCTTGCCCTCCTTTCACCCTCCTGCATGTTCAGGCCCCGATCACACAAAATCCTTTTCACTCCATCTTTCCACCTCCAATTTGGTCTCCCTCTTCTCCTCGTTCCCTCCACCTCCGACACATATATCCTCTTGGTCAATCTTTCCTCACTCATTCTCTCCATGTGCCCAAACCACTTCAAAACACCCTCTTCTGCTCTCTCAACCACGCTCTTTTTATTTCCACACATCTCTCTTACCCTTACGTTACTTACTCGATCAAACCACCTCACACCACACATTGTCCTCAAACATCTCATTTCCAGCACATCCATCCTCCTAGGCACAACTCTATCCATAGCCCACGCCTCGCAACCATACAACATTGTTGGAACTACTATTCCTTCAAACATACCCATTTTTGCTTTCCGGGATAATGTTCTCGACTTCCACACATTTTTCAAGGCTCCCAAAATTTTCGCCCCCTCCCCCACCCTATGATCCACTTCCGCTTCCATGGTTCCATCCGCTGACAGATCCACTCCCAGATATCTAAAACACTTCACTTCCTCCAGCCTCTCACCATTCAAACTCACCTCCCAATTGACTTGACCCTCAACCCTACTGTACCTAATAACCTTGCTCTTATTGACATTTACTCTTAACTTTCTTCTTCCACACACTTTACCAAACTCCGTCACCAGCTTCTGCAGTTTCTCACATGAATCCGCCACCAGCGCTGTATCATCAGCGAACAACAACTGACTCACTTCCCAAGCTCTCTCATCCCCAACAGACTTCATACTTGCCCCTCTTTCCAAAACTCTTGCATTTACCTCCCTAACAACCCCATCCATAAACAAATTAAACAACCATGGAGACATCACACACCCCTGCCGCAAACCTACATTCACTGAGAACCAATCACTTTCCTCTCTTCCTACACGTACACATGCCTTACATCCTCGATAAAAACTTTTCACTGCTTCTAACAACTTTCCTCCCACACCATATATTCTTAATACCTTCCACAGAGCATCTCTATCAACTCTATCATATGCCTTCTCCAGATCCATAAATGCTACATACAAATCCATTTGCTTTTCTAAGTATTTCTCACATACATTCTTCAAAGCAAACACCTGATCCACACATCCTCTACCACTTCTGAAACCACACTGCTCTTCCCCAATCTGATGCTCTGTACATGCCTTCACCCTCTCACTCAATACCCTCCCATATAATTTACCAGGAATACTCAACAAACTTATACCTCTGTAATTTGAGCACTCACTCTTATCCCCTTTGCCTTTGTACAATGGCACTATGCAAGCATTCCGCCAATCCTCAGGCACCTCACCATGAGTCATACATACATTAAATAACCTTACCAACCAGTCAACAATACAGTCACCCCCTTTTTTAATAAATTCCACTGCAATACCATCCAAACCTGCTGCCTTGCCGGCTTTCATCTTCAGCAAAGCTTTTACTACCTCTTCTCTGTTTACCAAATCATTTTCCCTAACCCTCTCACTTTGCACACCACCTCGACCCAAACACCCTATATCTGCCACTCTGTCATCAGACACATTCAACAAACCTTCAAAATACTCATTCCATCTCCTTCTCACATCACCACTACTTGTTATCACCTCCCCATTTACGCCCTTCACTGAAGTTCCCATTTGCTCCCTTGTCTTACGCACCCTATTTACCTCCTTCCAGAACATCTTTTTATTCTCCCTAAAATTTACTGATAGTCTCTCACCCCAACTCTCATTTGCCCTTTTTTTCACCTCTTGCACCTTTCTCTTGACCTCCTGTCTCTTTCTTTTATACTTCTCCCACTCAATTGCATTTTTTCCCTGCAAAAATCGTCCAAATGCCTCTCTCTTCTCTTTCACTAATACTCTTACTTCTTCATCCCACCACTCACTACCCTTTCTAAACAGCCCACCTCCCACTCTTCTCATGCCACAAGCATCTTTTGCGCAATCCATCACTGATTCCCTAAATACATCCCATTCCTCCCCCACTCCCCTTACTTCCATTGTTCTCACCTTTTTCCATTCTGTACACAGTCTCTCCTGATACTTCTTCACACAGGTCTCCTTCCCAAGCTCACTTACTCTCACCACCTTCTTCACCCCAACATTCACTCTTCTTTTCTGAAAACCCATACTAATCTTCACCTTAGCCTCCACAAGATAATGATCAGACATCCCTCCAGTTGCACCTCTCAGCACATTGACATCCAGAAGTCTCTCTTTCGCACGCCTGTCCATTAACACGTAATCCAATAACGCTCTCTGGCCATCTCTCCTACTTACATAAGTATACTTATGTATATCTCGCTTTTTAAACCAGGTATTCCCGATCATCAGTCCTTTTTCAGCACATAAATCTACAAGCTCTTCACCATTTCCATTTACAACACTGAACACCCCATGCATACCAATTATTCCCTCAACTGCCACATTACTCACCTTTGCATTCATATCACCCATCACTATAACCCAGTCTCGTGCATCAAAACCGCTAACACACTCATTTAGCTGTTCCCAAAACACTTGCCTCTCATGATCTTTCTTCTCATGCCCAGGTGCATATGCACCAATAATCACCCACCTCTCTCCATCAACTTTCAGTTTTACCCATATTAATCGAGAATTTACTTTCTTACATTCTATGACATACTCCCACAACTCCTGTTTCAGGAGTATTGCTACTCCTTCCCTTGCTCTTGTCCTCTCACTAACCCCTGACTTCACTCCCCAGACATTTCCAAACCACTCTTCCCCTTTACCCTTGAGCTTCGTTTCACTCAGAGCCAAAACATCCAGGTTCCTTTCCTCAAACATACTACCTATCTCTCCTTTTTTCACATCTTGGTTACATCCACACACATTTAGGCATTTATATATATATATATATATATATATATATATATGTATATATATATATATATATATATATATATATATATATATATATATATATATATATAAATCCCTGGGGATAGGGGAGAAAGAATACTTCCCACGCATTCCTCACGTGTTGTAGAAGGGGACTAAAGGGGTCGGGATCTGGGGCTAAAAACCCTCCCCTCTTTGTATCTTAACTTTCTAAAAGGGGAAACAGATGAAGGAGTCACGCGAGGGGAGTGCTCATCCTCCTCGAAGGCTCCGATTGGGGTGTCTAAATGTGTGTGGATGTAACCAAGATGAGAAAAAAGGAGAGATATGTAGCGTGTTTGAGGAAAGGAACCTGGATAGTTTGGCTCTGAGTGAAACGAAGCTAAAGGGTAAAGGAGATGAGTGGTTTGAGAATGTCTTGGGAGTAAAGTCTGGGGCTAGTGAGAGGACAAGAGCAAGGGAAGGAGTAGCACTACTCCTGAAACAGGAGTGGTGGGAGTATGTGATAGAGTGTAAGAAAGTTAACTCTAGATTGATATGGGTAAAACTGAAAGTTGATGGAGAGAGATGGGTGATTATTGATGCATATGCACCTGGGAATGAGAAGAAAGATCATGAGAAGCAAGTGTTTTGGGGGCAGCTGAATGAGTGTGTTAGTGGTTTTGATGCACGAGATCGGGTTATAAAGATGGGTGATTTGAATATAAAGGTGATTGATGTGGCAGTTGTGAGAATAATTGGTATATATGGGGTGTTCAGTATTGTAAATGGAAATTGTGAAGAACTTGTAGATTTATGTGCTGAAAAAGGACTTGTTATTGGGAATACCTGGTTTAAAAAGAGAGATATACATAAATATACGTATGCAAGTAGGAGAGAGGGCCAGAGAGCGTTATTGGATTACGTGTTAACTGATAGGCGCGGAAAAGAGACTTTTGGATGTTAATGTGCTGAGAGGTGAAACTGGAGGGATGTCTGATCATTATCTTCTGGAGGCGGAGATGAATATTTGTAGAGGTTTTCAGAAAAGAAGAGTGAATGTTGGAGTGAAGAGAGTGGTGAGAGTAAGTGAGCTTGGAAGGAGACTTGTGTGAGGAAGTACCAGGAGAGACTGAGTACAGAATGGAAAAAGCTGAGAGCAAAGGAGGTAAGGGGACTGGGGGAGGAATGGGATGCATTTAGGGAAGCAGTGATGGCTTGCGCAAAAGATGCTTGTGGCATGAGAAGAGTGGGAGTTAGGCAGATTAGAAAGGGTAGTGAGTGGTGGGATGAAGAAGTAAGATTATTAGTGAAAGGGAAGAGTGAGGCATTTGGACGATTTGGAGCTCAAGAGAAAAGTGGAAGAGGTGAAAAAGAGGGCAAATGAGAGTTGGGGTGAGAGAGTATCATTAAATTTTATGGAGAATATAAAGATGTTTTGGAAGGAGGCAAATAAAGTGCGTAAGACAAGGGAGCAAATGGGAACTTTAGTGAAGGTGGGTAATGGGCAGGTGAAAAAGAGGGCAAATGAGAGCTGGGGTGAGAGAGTATCATTAAATTTTAGGGAGAATAAAATGATATTTTGGAAGGAGGTAAATAAAGTGCGTAAGGCAAGGGAGCAAATGGGAACTTCAGTGAAGGGCGCAAATGGGGAGGTGATAACAAATAGTGGTGATGTGAGAAGGAGATGGAGTGAGTATTTTGAAGGTTTGTTGAATGTATTTGATGATAGAGTGGCAGATATAGGGTGTTTTGGTCGAGGTGGTGTGCAAAGTGAGAGGGTTAGGAAAAATGATTTGGTAAACAGAGAAGAGGTAGTAAAAGCGTTGCAGAAGATGAAAACGGGCAAGGCAGCAGGTTTGGATGGTATTGCAGTCGAATTTAATAAAAGATGGAGTGACTGTGTTGTTGACTGGTTGGTAAGGTTATTTAATGTATGAATGATTCATGGTGAGGTGCTTGAGGATTGGCGGAATGCTTGCATAGTGCCATTGTACAAAGGCAAAGGGGGATAAGAGTGAGTGCTCAAATTACAGAGGTATAAGTTTGTTGAGTATTCCTCGTAAATAATATGGGAGGGTATTGATTGAGAGGGTGAAGGCATGTACAGAGCATCAGATTGGGGAAGAGCAGTGTGGTTTCAGAAGTGGTAGAGGATGTGTGGATCAGGTGTTTGCTTTGAGGAATGTATGTGAGAAATACTTAGAAAAGCAAATGGATTTGTATGAAGCATTTATGGATCTGGAGAAGGCATATGATAGATTTGATAGAGATGCTCTGTGGAAGGTATTAAGAACATATGGTGTGGGAGGCAAGTTGTTAGAAGCAGTGAAAAGTTTCTATCTAGGATGTAAGGCATGAGTACGAGTAGGAGGAGAGGAAAGTGATTGGTTCTCAGTGAATGCAGGTTTGCGGCAGGGGTGTGTGATGTCTCCATTGTTGATAATTTGTTTATGGATGGGATTGTTAGGGAGGTGAATGCAAGAGTTTTGGAAAGAGGGGCAAGTATGCAGTCTGTTGTGGATGAGAGAGCTTGGGAAGTGAGTCAGTTGTTGTTCGCTGATGATACAGCGCTGGTGGCTGATTCATGTGAGAAACTGCAGAAGCTGGTGTGAGTTAGGTAAAGTGTGTGAAAGAAGAAAGTTAAGAGTGAATTTGAATAAGAGCAAGGTTATTAGGTACAGTAGGGTTGAGGGTCAAGTGAATTGGGAGGTAAGTATGAATGGAGAAAAACTGGAGGAAGTAAAGTGTTTTAGATATCTGGGAGTGGATCTGGCAGCGGATGGAGCCATAGAAGCGGAAGTGAATCATAGGTTGAAGGAGGGAGTGAAAATTCCGGGAGCCTTGAAGAATGTATGGAAATCGAGAACATTATCTCGGAAAGCAAAAATGGGTATGTTTGAAGGAATAATGGTTCCAACAATTTCGTATGGCTGTGACGCGTGGGCTATGGATAGAGTTGTGCGTAGGAGGGTAGATTTGCTGGAATTGAGATGTTTGAGGACAATATGTGGTGTGAGGTGGTTTGATCTAGTAAGTAATGTAAGGGTAAGAGAGATGTGTGGAAATAAAAAGAGTGTGGTTGAGAGAGCAGAAGAAGGTGTTTTGAAATGGTTTGGGCACATGGAGAGAATGAGTGAGGAAAGATTGACCAAGAGGATATATGTGTCGGAGGTGGAGAGAACGAGGAGAAATGGGAGACCAAATTGGAGATGGGAAGATGGAGTGAAAAAGATTTTGAGTGATCGTGGCCAAAACATGCAGGAGGGTGAAAGGTGTACAAGGAATAGAGTGAATTGGAACGATGTGGTATAGCGGGGTCGACGTGCTGTCAATGGATTGAACTAGGGCATGTGAAGCGTCTGGGGTAAACCATGGAAAGTTGTGTGGGGTCTGGATGTGGAAAGGGAGCTGTGGTTTCGGTGCATTATTACATGATAGCTAGAGACTGGGCCTTTGTTGTCTTTTCCTAGCACTACTTCGCACACATGAGGGGGGAGGGAGATGTTGTTCCATATGTGGCGAGATGTCGATGGGAATGAATAAAGGTAGACAGTATGAGTTATGTACATATGCATATATATATGTAAACGTTGAGATGTGTAGGTATGTATATTTGCGTGTGTGGACGTGTATGTATATACATGTGTATGTGGGTGGGTTGGGCCATTCTTTCGTCTGTTTCCTTGCCCTACCTCGCTAACGCGGGAGACAGCGACAAAACGAAATGAAAATAAAAATAAAAATATATATATACATATATATATATACATATACATATATATATATATATATATATATATATATATATATACATATATATATATATATAAAAGAAAAGAATATATATATATATATATATATATATATATATATATATATATATATATATATATATATATATATATATATATATATATATATATATATATATATATATATATATATATATATATATATATACATATATATATATATATATATATGTATATATATATATATATATATATATATATATATATATATATATATATATATATATATATATATATATATATATATATATATATATATATGTTTTTCTTTCTTTCATACTATTCGCCATTTCCCGCGTTAGCAAGGTAGCGTTAAGAACAGAGGACTGGGCCTCTGAGGGAATATCCTCACCTGGCCTCGTTCTATGTTCCTTCTTTTGGAAAATCAAAAAAAAAACGAGAGGGGAGGATTTCCAGCACCCCACTCCCTCCCCTTTTAGTCGCCTTCTACGACACGCAGGGAATACGTGGGAAGTATTCTTTCTCCCCTATCCCCAGGGATATTTTTAAACTATTTGCCATTTCCCGCATTAGTGAGGTAGCGTTAAGAACAGAGGACTGGGCCTTTTTTGGAATATCCTCACCTGGCCCCCTCTGTTCCTTCTTTTGGAAAATTAAAAAAAAAACAAGAGGGGAGGATTTCCAGCCCCCCGCTCCCTCCCCTTTTAGTCGCCTACTACGACACGCAGGGAATACGTGGGAAGTATTCTTAATCCCCTATGCCCAGGGATAATATATATATATATATATATATATATATATATATATATTTATATATATATATATATATATATATATATATATATATATATATATATACATATATATATATATATATATATATATATATATATATATATATATATATATATATATATATATATATATATATATATATATATATATATATATATTTTTTTTTTTTTTTTTGCTTTGTCGCTGTCTCCAGCGTTTGCGAGGTAGCGCAAGGAAACAGACGAAAGAAATGGCCCAACCCAACCCCATACACATGCCTTGATTCAATCCACTGACAGCACGTCAACCCCGGTATACCACATCGCTCCAAATCACTCTATTCTTTGCCCTCCTTTCACCCTCCTGCATGTTCAGGCCCCGATCACACAAAATCTTTTTCACTCCATCTTTCCACCTCCAATTTGGTCTCCCTCTTCTCCTCGTTCCCTCCACCTTCGACACATATATCCTCTTGGTCAATCTTTCCTCACTCATTCTCTCCATGTGACCAAACCATTTCAAAACACCCTCTTCTGCTCTCTCAACCACGCTCTTTTTATTTCCACACATCTCTCTTACCCTTACATTACTTACTCGATCAAACCACCTCACACCACATATTGTCCTCAAACATCTCATTTCCAGCACATCCATCCTCCTGCGCACAACTCTATTCATAGTCCACGCCTCGCAACCATACAACATTGTTGGAACCACTATTCTTTCAAACATACCCATTTTTGCTTTCCGAGATAATGCTCTCGACTTCCACACATTCTTCAAGGCTCCCAGAATTTTCGCCCCCTCCCCCAACCTATGATCCACTTCCGCTTCCATGGTTCCATCCGCTGCCAGATCCACTCCCAGATATCTAAAACACTTCACTTCCTCCAGTTTTTCTCCATTCAAACTCACCTCCCAATTGAATTGACCCTCAACCCTACTGTACCTAATAACCTTGCTCTTATTCACATTTACTCTTAACTTTCTTCTTTCACACACTTTACCAAACTCAGTCACCAGCTTCTGCAGTTTCTCACACGAATCAGCCACCAGCGCTGTATCATCAGCGAACAACAACTGACTCACTTCCCAAGCTCTCTCATCCCCAACAGACTTCATACTTGCCCCTCTTTCCAAAACTCTTTCATTCACCTCCCTAACAACCTCATCCATAAACAAATTAAACAACCATGGAGACATCACACACCCCTGCCGCAAACCTACATTCACTGAGAACCAATCACTTTCCTCTCTTCCTACACGTACACATGCCTTACATCCTCGATAAAAACTTTTCACTGCTTCTAACAACTTGCCTCCCACACCATATATTCTTAATACCTTCCACAGAGCATCTCTATCAACTCTATCACATGCCTTCTCCAGATCCATAAATGCTACATACAAATCCATTTGCTTTTCTAAGTATTTCTCACATACATTCTTCAAAGCAAACACCTGATCCACACATCCTCTACCACTTCTGAAACCACACTGCTCTTCCCCAATCTGATGCTCTGTACATGCCTTCACCCTCTCACTCAATACCCTCCCATATAATTTGCCAGGAATACTCAACAAACTTATACCTCTGTAATTTGAGCACTCACTCTTATCCCCTTTGCCTTTGTAAAATGGCACTATGCACGCATTCCGCCAATCCTCAGGCACCTCACCATGAGTCATACATACATTAAATAACCTTACCAACCAGTCAACAATACAGTCACCCCCTTTTTTAATATATATATATATATATATATATATATATATATATATATATATATATATATATACATATATATATATATATATATATATATATATATATATATATATATATATATATATATATATATATATATATATATATATATTTCTTTTTTTTCGTAATATTCGCCATTTCCCGCATTAGTGAGGTAGCGTTTTCAACAGAGGACTGGGCCTTAGAGGGAATATCCTCACCTGGCCCCCTTCTCTGTTCCTTCTTTTGGAAAATTAAAAAAAAAAAAAAAAAAAAAAAAAAACGAGAGGGGAGGATTTCCAGCCACCCGCTCCCTTCCCTTTTAGTCGCCTTCTACGACACGCAGGGAATACGTGGGAAGTATTCTTTCTCCCCTATCCCCAGGGATATATATATATATATATATATATATATATATATATATATATATATATATATATATATATATATATATATATATATACATATATATATATATATATACATATATATATATATATATATGTATATATGTATATATATATATATATATATATATATATATATATATATATATATATATATGTATATATATATATATATATATATATATATATATATATATATATATATATACATATATATATATATATATATATATTTTTTTTTTTTTCTTTCTTTCATACTATTTGCCATTTCCCGCGTTAGCAAGGTAGAGTTAAGAACAGAGGACTGGGCCTCTGAGGGAATATCCTCACCTGGCCTCGTTCTATGTTCCTTCTTTTGGAAAATATACATACCTACACAGCTTTCCATGGTTTACCCCAGACGCTTCACATGCCTTGATTCAATCCACTGACAGCACGTCAACCCCGGTATACCACATCGCTCCAATTCACTCTATTCCTTTCCCTCCTTTCACCCTCCTGCATGTTCAGGCCCCGATCACACAAAATCTTTTTCACTCCATCTTTCCACCTCCAATTTGGTCTACCTCTTCTCCTTGTTCCCTCCACCTCCGACACATATATCCTCTTGGTCAATCTTTCCTCACTCATCCTCTCCATGTTCCCAAACCACTTCAAAACACCCTCTCCTGCTCTCTCAACCACGCTCTTTTTATTTCCACACATCTCTTTTACCCTTACGTTACTCACTCGATCAAACCACCTCACACCACACATCGTCCTGAAACATCTCATTTCCAGCACATCCATCCTCCTGCGCACAACTCTATCCATAGCCCACGCCTCGCAACCATACAACATTGTTGGAACCACTATTCCTTCAAACATACCCATTTTTGCTTTCCGAGATAATGTTCTAGACTTCCACACATTCTTCAAGGCCCCCAGAATTTTCCCCCCCTCCCCCACCCTTTGATCCACTTCCGCTTCCATGGTTCCATCCGCTGCCAGATCCACTCCCAGATATCTAAAACACTTCACTTCCTCTAGTTTTTCTCCATTCAAACTCATCTATCATATGCCTTCTCCAGATCCATAAATGCTACATACAAATCCATTTGCTTTTCTAAGTCTCACATACATTCTTCAAAGCAAACACCTGATCCACACATCCTCTACCACTTCTGAAACCACACTGCTCTTCCCCATTCTGATGCTCTGTACATGCCTTCACCCTCTCAATCTCCCATATAATTTACCAGGAAAGGATCACAATTTTGCGCGTGATCAGGATATTTCTATGAGTCCACGGGGAAAGTGAAACACGAAAAGTTCCCAGGTGCACTTTTATGTAATAATCACATCATCAGGGGAGACACAAGAGAGAAATATAACAGTCAGTTGATATACATGGAAGAGAAGAAGCTAGGACGCAATTTGGTAAAAATGTTTACCAAATGGCGTTCTAGCCTCGTTTCTTCGATGTATATCAACCGACTTATATTTCTCTTGTGTCTCCCCTCATGATGGGATTATTACACGAAAGTGCACTTGGGAACTTTCCGTGTTTCATTTTCCTCGTGGACTCATACGAATATCTTGATCATGCGCAAAATTGTGATCCCTTGCAATATATATATATCTTTTCTTTTTCTTTCATACTATTCGCCATTTCCCGCGTTAGCGATGTAGCGTTAAGAACAGAGAACTGGGCCTTTGAGGGCATATCCTCATCTGGCCCCCTTCTCTGTTCCTTCATTGGGAAAAAAAAAAAAAAAAAAGAGGGGAGGATTTCCAGCCCCCCGCTCCCATATATATATATATATATATATATATATATATATATATATATATATATATAAATATATATATATATATATATATATATATATATATATATATATATATATATATATATATATATGTATATATATATATAAGTATATGGAATATATATATATATATATATATATATATATATATATATATATATATATATATATATATTTGTATATATATATATAAGTATATGGAATATATATATATTTGTATATATATATATATATATATATATATATATATATATATATATATATATATATATATATATATATATATATAATTATATATATATATATATATATATATGTGGCATGAGAAGAGTGGGAGGTGGGTTGATTAGAAAGGGTAGTGAGTGGTGGGATGAAGAAGTAAGAGTATTAGTGAAAGAGAAGAGAGAGGCATTTGGACGATTTTTGCAGGGAAAAAATGCAATTGAGTGGGAGATGTATAAAAGAAAGAGACAGGAGATCAAGAGAAAGGTGCAAGAGGTGAAAAAAAGGGCAAATGAGAGTTGGGGTGAGAGAGTATCATTAAATTTTAGGGAGAATAAAAAGATGTTCTGGAAGGAGGTAAATAAAGTGCGTAAGACAAGGGAGCAAATGGGAACTTCAGTGAAGGGCGCAAATGGGGAGGTGATAACAAGTAGTGGTGATGTGAGAAGGAGATGGAGTGAGTATTTTGAAGGTTTGTTGAATGTGTTTGATGATAGAGTGGCAGATATAGGGTGTTTTGGTCGAGGTGGTGTGCAAAGTGAGAGGGTTAGGGAAAATGATTTGGTAAACAGAGAAGAGGTAGTGAAAGCTTTGCGGAAGATGAAAGCCGGCAAGGCAGCAGGTTTGGATGGTATTGCAGTGGAATTTATTAAAAAAGGGGGTGACTGTATTGTTGACTGGTTGGTAAGGTTATGTAATGTATGTATGACTCATGGTGAGGTGCCTGAGGATTGGCGGAATGCGTGCATAGTGCCATTGTACAAAGGCAAAGGGGATAAGAGTGAGTGCTCAAATTACAGAGGTATAAGTTTGTTGAGTATTCCTGGTAAATTATATGGGAGGATATTGATTGAGAGGGTGAAGGCATGTACAGAGCATCAGATTGGGGAAGAGCAGTGTGGTTTCAGAAGTGGTAGAGGATGTGTGGATCAGGTGTTTGCTTTGAAGAATGTATGTGAGAAATACTTAGAAAAGCAAATGGATTTGTATGTAGCATTTATGGATCTGGAGAAGGCATATGATAGAGTTGATAGAGATGCTCTGTGGAAGGTATTAAGAATATATGGTGTGGGAGGAAAGTTGTTAGAAGCAGTGAAAAGTTTTTATCGAGGATGTAAGGCATGTGTACGTGTAGGAAGAGAGGAAAGTGATTGGTTCTCAGTGAATGTAGGTTTGCGGCAGGGGTGTGTGATGTCTCCATGGTTGTTTAATTTGTTTATGGATGGGGTTGTTAGGGAGGTAAATGCAAGAGTTTTGGAAAGAGGGGCAAGTATGAAGTCTGTTGGGGATGAGAGAGCTTGGGAAGTGAGTCAGTTGTTGTTCGCTGATGATACAGCGCTGGTGGCTGATTCATGTGAGAAACTGCAGAAGCTGGTGACTGAGTTTGGTAAAGTGTGTGAAAGAAGAAAGTTAAGAGTAAATGTGAATAAGAGCAAGGTTATTAGGTACAGTAGGGTTAAGGGTCAAGTCAATTGGGAAGTGGGTTTGAATGGAGAAAAACTGGAGGAAGTGAAGTGTTTTAGATATCTGGGAGTGGATCTGGCAGCGGATGGAACCATGAAAGCGGAAGTGGATCATAGGGTGGGGGAGGGGGCGAAAATTCTGGGGGCCTTGAAGAATGTGTGGAAGTCGAGAACATTATCTCGGAAAGCAAAAATGGGTATGTTTGAAGGAATAGTGGTTCCAACAATGTTGTATGGTTGCGAGGCGTGGGCTATGGATAGAGTTGTGCGCAGGAGGATGGATGTGCTGGAAATGAGATGTTTGAGGACAATATGTGGTGTGAGGTGGTTTGATCGAGTGAGTAACGTAAGGGTAAAAGAGATGTGTGGAAATAAAAAGAGCGTGGTTGAGAGAGCAGAAGAGGGTGTTTTGAAGTGGTTTGGGCACATGGAGAGAATGAGTGAGGAAAGATTGACCAAGAGGATGTATGTGTCGGAGGTGGAGGGAACGAGGAGAAGAGGGAGACGAAATTGGAGGTGGAAAGATGGAGTGAAAAAGATTTTGTGTGATCGGGGCCTGAACATGCAGGAGGGTGAAAGGAGGGCAAGGAATAGAGTGAATTGGAGCGATGTGGTATACCGGGGTTGACGTGCTGTCAGTGGATTGAATCAAGGCATGTGAAGCGTCTGGGGTAAACCATGGAAAGCTGTGTAGGTGTGTATATTTACGTGTGTGGACGTATGTATATACATGTGTATGGGGGGGGTTGGGCCATTTCTTTCGTCTGTTTCCTTGCGCTACCTCGCAAACGCGGGAGACAGCGACAAAGTATAATAAATAATAAAAAATAATATATATATATATATATTTGTATATATATATATATAAGTATATGGAATATATATATATTTGTATATATATATTTGTATATATATATATTCGTATGTATATATATATTTGTATATATATATATATATAAGTATATGGAAGTAAGGGGAGTGGGGGAGGAATGGGATGTATTCAGGGAATCAGTGATGGATTGCGCAAAAGATGCTTGTGGCATGAGAAGAGTGGGAGATGGGTTGATTAGAAAGGGTAGTGAGTGGTGGGATGAGGAAATAAGAGTATTAGTGAAAGAGAAGAGAGAGGCATTTGGACGATTTTTGCAGGGAAAAAATGCAATTGAGTGGGAGATGTATAAAAGAAAGAGACAAGAGGTCAAGAGAAAGGTGCAAGAGGTGAAAAAAAGGGCAAATGAGAGTTGGGGTGAGAGAGTATCATTAAATTTTAGGGAGAATAAAAAGATGTTCTGGAAGGAGGTAAATAAAGTGCGTAAGACAAGGGAGCACATGGGAACTTTAGTGAAGGGCGCAAATGGGGAGGTGATAACAAGTAGTGGTGATGTGAGAAGGAGATGGAGTGAGTATTTTGAAGGTTTGTTGAATGTGTTTGATGATAGAGTGGCATATATAGGGTGTTTTGGTCGAGGTGGTGTGGAAAGTGAGAGGGTTAGGGAAAATGATTTGGTAAACAGAGAAGAGGTAGTAAAAGCTTTGCGGAAGATGAAAGCCAGCAAGGCAGCAGGTTTGGATGGTATTGCAGTGGAATTTATTAAAAAAGGGGGTGACTGTATTGTATTGTTGTGAGGAAGTACCAGGAGAGACTGAGTACAGAATGGAAAAAGGTGGGAACAATGGAAGTAAGGGGAGTGGGGGAGGAAAGGGATGTATTTAGGGTATCAGTGATGGATTGCGCAATAGATGCTTGTGGCATGAGAAGAGTGGGAGGTGGGTTGATTAGAAAGGGTAGTGAGTGGTGGGATGAAGAAGTAAGAGTATTAGTGAAAGAGAAGAGAGAGGCATTTGGACGATTTTTGGAGGGAAAAAATGAAATTGAGTGGGAGACGTATAAAAGAAAGAGACAGAAGGTCAAGAGAAAGGTGCAAGAGGTGAAAAAAAGGGCAAATGAGAGTTGGGGTGAGAGAGTATCATTAAATTTTAGGGAGAATAAAAAGATGTTCTGGAAGGAGGTAAATAAAGTGCGTAAGACAAGGGAGCACATGGGAACTTTAGTGAAGGGCGCAAATGGGGAGGTGATAACAAGTAGTGGTGATGTGAGAAGGAGATGGAGTGAGTATTTTGAAGGTTTGTTGAATGTGTTTGATGATAGAGTGGCAGATATAGGGTGTTTTGGTCGAGGTGGTGTGCAAAGTGCGAGGGTTAGGGAAAATGAGTTGGTAAACAGAGAAGAGGTAGTAAAAGCTTTGCGGAAGATGAAAGCCGGCAAGGCAGCAGGTTTGGATGGTATTGCAGTGGAATTTATTAAAAAAGGGGGTGACTGTATTGTTGACTGGTTGGTAAGGTTATTTAATGTATGTATGACTCATGGTGAGGTGCCTGAGGATTGGCGGAATGCGTGCATAGTGCCATTGTACAAAGGCAAAGGGGATAAGAGTGAGTGCTCAAATTACAGAGGTATAAGTTTGTTGAGTATTCCTGGCAAATTATATGGGAGGGTATTGATTGAGAGGGTGAAGGCATGTACAGAGCATCAGATTGGGGAAGAGCAGTGTGGTTTCAGAAGTGGTAGAGGATGTGTGGATCAGGTGTTTGCTTTGAAGAATGTATGTGAGAAATACTTAGAAAAGCAAATGGATTTGTATGTAGCATTTATGGATCTGGAGAAGGCATATGATAGATTTGATAGAGATGCTCTGTGGAAGGTATTAAGAATATATGGCTTGGGAGGCAAGTTGTTAGAAGCAGTTAAAAGTTTTTATCGAGGATGTAAGGCATGTGTACGTGAGGAAAGTGATTGGTTCTCAGTGAATGTAGGTTTGCGGCAGGGGTGTGTGATGTCTCCATGGTTGTTTAATTTGTTTATGGATGGGGTTGTTAGGGAGGTGAATGCAAGAGTTTTGGAAAGAGGGGCAAGTATGAAGTCTATTGGGGATGAGAGAGCTTGGGAAGTGAGGCAGTTGTTGTTCACTGATGATACAGCGCTGGTGGCTTATTCATGTGAGAAACTGCAGAAGCTGGTGACTGAGTTTGGTAAAGTGTGTGAAAGAAGAAAGTTAAGAGTAAATGTGAATAAGAGCAAGGTTATTAGGTACAGTAGGGTTAAGGGTCAATTCAATTGGGAGGTGAGTTTGAATGGAGAAAAACTGGAGGAAGTGAAGTGTTTTAGATATCTGGGAGTGGATCTGGCAGCGGATGGAACCATGGAAGCGGAAGTGGATCATAGGGTGGGGGAGGGGGCGAAAATTCTGGGAGCCTTGAAGAATGTGTGGAAGTCGAGAACATTATCTCGCAAAGCAAAAATGGGTATGTTTGAAGGAATAGTGGTTCCAACAATGTTGTATGGTTGCGAGGCGTGGACTATGGATAGAGTTGTGCGCAGGAGGATGGATGTGCTGGAAATGAGATGTTTGAGGACAATGTGTGGTGTGAGGTGGTTTGATCGAGTAAGTAACGTAAGGGTAAGAGAGATGTGTGGAAATAAAAAGAGCGTGGTTGAGAGAGCAGAAGAGGGTGTTTTGAAATGGTTTGGTCACATGGAGAGAATGAGTGAGGAAAGATTGACCAAGAGGATATATGTGTCGGAGGTGGAGGGAACGAGGAGAAGAGGGAGACCAAATTGGAGGTGGAAAGATGGAGTGAAAAAGATTTTGTGTGATCGGGTGAAAGGAGGGCAAAGAATGGAGTGAATTGGAGCGATGTGGTATACCGGGGTTGACGTGCTGTCAGTGGATTGAATCAAGGCATATGTATGGGGGTGGGTTGGGCCATTTCTTTCGTCTGTTTGCTTGCGCTACCTCGCAAACGCGGGAGACAGCGACAAAGCAAAAAAAATAAAAATAAATATATGTATATATATATATATATATATATATATATATATATATATATATATATATATATATATATATATATATATATATATATATATATATATATATATGTATATATATATATATATATATATATATATATATATATATATATATATATATATATATATATATATATATATATATATATATATATATATATATATATAAATATATTTAGAAGCTTTGTTGAATGTGTTTGATGATAGAGTGGCAGATATAGGGTGTCTTGGTCGAGGTGGTTTGCAAAGTGAGAGGGTTGGGGAAAATGATTTGGTAAACAGAGAAGAGGCAGTAAAAGCTTTGCGGAAGATGAAAGCCGGCAAGGCAGCAGGTTTGGACGGTATTGCAGTGGAATTTATCAAAAAAGGGGGTGACTGTATTGTTGACTGGTTGGTAAGGTTATCTAATGTATGTATGACTCATGGTGAGATGAATTTTCTGGTGAATTCCTGATTAAGATATTCTTTATAGCATTATTGTTGCTGAAGGCAACATTTACATTAAAGGATTTAAGCAACATGGGAAGTAAAGTGAAATTATTATTAAAAGCGAGAACTAAAAGATTCTTGGTTTCAAAGGGAGGTTTGGGCTCAACTCTATAAAATGATGCTAATTTAAAAGATTTATCAATGAAAGATCTAGGGTACTTTAACTTAGATCCAATAGAATATATCTTCTCAAACTCATCCTCAATAAACTCTGGACTGCAAATACGTAATGCCCTGAGGAACATAGATTGAAATGATGATAATTTAACTCTGTCATGTTGAGATGAGTAATAATGGATATATGAGCATACATGGGTGGGTTTTCTGTATATGCTAAACTTAAACTTGTTACCTTGTCTATGGATCCTGCAATCTAAAAATGGTAACATACTACTATTTTCATTTTCTACTGTAAATTGGATGGAAGGTACTAAATTGTTAAGTAAGGGAAAAAAATTGTAAAGTTTCATTTGTAGGCCAAACACAAAGAACATCATCTACATACCTAAACCTAATTGCATTAGAAGGTAAGTAATCCTTTGGTAATTTTGTTTAAAAAAATTCCATATAAAGATTACTCAGTACAGGTGAAAGAGGGTTACCCATTGCCATACCAAATTCTTAAACATAATCTCCATTAAATTGAAATGCACACTCTTTTATACACAATTTTATCAGTTCAATGAAATTACACTTTGAAACAGGTAAATGAATGTCATCCAAAACATCAAATAAATATTCTAAAAGGTCATCAACTGGAACTTTAGTGAAAACTGAGGAAACATCAGAGATAACTAGTTTGAAATCAAAATTGATATTGATATTGTTTATCTTGTTGACTAAATCTACATTGTTCATGATATTAGAATTTGATATCATATCCACTATAGGGCTTAATAAGGAAACTAACTATTTTGACAATTTATATGTTATGGAGCCTATTGAACTCACTACAGATCTTGCTGGAAAAATCTGTCCATGTGTTTTGATAAGTCCATACATATATGGCAATGAAGGGGACAAAGATGACAAATTTTTGATAAGAGAAATGTTACCTTTCAAAAACAACTTCATTTCTTTATTGAAGTGAGAATTAACTACTTCTGAGGGATTTTTACTAAGTTTAGAAAATGTGGTGTTATCATTTAGAAGATCATTCATTTTAGATAGATAGTTACTTTTGTCTAAAGTCACAACAGTGTTAGCCTTATCTGCTTTAGTAACATGTATATCCTTGTCTTTTTTAAGGTATTGATAGGTCTTTTGAATCATCTCGGGCAAATTAGCTTCCACTGGTTTGGACAAACTGGCATACACTAAACCCTTACAGTTAATAATATCATCATTACTTAAATTACTGTATTTTTCTAAATTACAAAGAGACTTTGTGACAGCAACACAGCTGGCTTTTCTGTTAAAGCACACAAAACTTAAACCATAGCCTAATGCACGCAAGGAATCTTTTTCTAGTTGTTTATTAGACAGGTTTACCACAAAAGATGGGTTTGTGTTCTTGGTCCAGTCGCTGTTTTCAAGAAGATTTTCCAATTTACGATTTAGTGACACTTGTAGCCTGTTGCGTTCTTTCCTTAATTCATCATAGCAATAGTCCAACATCCGGTTCTTCCAGTGTGTCGGTATTGCCATTTGAAAGGCACGTTTCTTCTCTCTTGAAATTTGAAAAGCCTCCTCTATTTCAAGTGTCTTTAATTCAATGTTTTTCTTTAAAATAATATTTTGAAATTGGTCAAATGGTCGACCAGACAGCTGCAACAAACGTTGAGGTAGGAGACATCTTTGCATCACTTGTTCATCAAGGCATTTCCTAAGGAATTCAAATCGTAACATCAGTTGGTGAGCCTTGATTAGCGATTTGGCGAAAGCAGTAACGAAAGGAGAAAGTCCAGGACAGCTTGTAAAGAAGTAATAAAAGAGCCGTGTGGAATCCATGTTGGAAAGGATCATGGTTTTGCGCGTGACCAAGATATTCCTATGAGTCCACGAGGAAAATGAAACACAAAAAGTCCCCAAGTGCACTTTCGTGTAATAATCACATCATCAGGGGAGACACAAGAGAGAAATATAACAGTCAGTCGATATACATCGAAGAGACGAAGCTAGGACGCCATTTGGTAAACATGTGATCGTCCAAAACATACAACGAGCGTTCATAAACTTATCATTTTACAAATCTTATCAACAATAAAGTTATCTAATTTGTATAGACTATCACTAATATTAAGATTATAATTCTTTTTGTATTCAATAATAGAAGATTCAATGATATTTCTCTTGGTAATTGAGTTAAAATTAACAGCTGAGATGGCGTTACTCCAGTCAATACAATGATCATATTTTTTAAAATGATTAAACAAGGCATTTGATTCTTGTCCCGTTCTTATACTATATTTATGTTGCTCAAGTCTAAAAGAAAGATCCTTACCAGTCTGACCAACATAAAATTTATCAGTTTCCACAAGGAACTTTATAGATGCAACCAAGAGAATTTTCTGGTGAATCCCTGATTAAGACATTGTTTATAGTATTATTGTTGCTAAAGGCAAAATTTACATTAAAGGATTTAAGCAACATGGGAAGAATAGTGAATTTATTATCAAAAGGGAGAACTAAAAGATTCTTGGTGTCAATGGGAGGTTTGGGCTCAACTCTATAAAAAGATGCTAATTTAAGGGATTTTTCAATGAAAGATCTAGGGTACTTTAACTTAGATCCAATAGAATATAACTTCTCAAACTCATCCTCAATAAACTCTGGACTGCAAATACGTAATGCCCTAAGGAACATAGATTGAAATGATGATAATTTAACTCTGTCATGTTGAGATGAGTAATAATGGATATATGAGCATACATGGGTGGGTTTTCTGTATATGCTAAACTTAAACTTGTTTCCTTGTCTATGGATCATGCAATCTAAAAATGGTAACTTACCATTATTTTCATTTTCTACAGTAAATTGGATGGAAGGTACTAAATTGTTAAGTAAGGGGAAAAAATTTATAAATTGTCATTTGTTGGCCAAACACAAAGAAGATCATCTACATACCTAAACCAAATTGCATTACAAGGTAAGATATCCTTTAGTAATTTTGTTTCAAAAAATTCCATATAAAGATTACTTAGTACAGGTGAAAAAGGGTTACCCATTGCCATACCAAATTCTTGAGCATAATAATCTCCATTAAATTGAAATACATACTCTTTTATAGACAATTTTATCAGTTCAATGAAATTACACTTTGAAGCAGGTAAATGAATATCATCCAAAACATCAAATAAATATTCTAAAAGGTCATCAACTGGAACTTTATTGAAAACTGAGGAAACATCAAAGCTAACTAGTTTGAAATCAAAATCAATATTGATATTGTTTAGCTTGTTGACTAAATCTTCATTGTTCATGATATTAGAATTTGATACCATACCCACGAAAGGGCTTAATAAGGAAACTAACTATTTTTGACAGTTTACATGTGATGGAGACCATTGAACTCACTATTGGTCTTGCTTAAAAATCTGTTCATGTGTTCTGATAAGTCCATACATATATGGCAATGAAGGGGACAAAGATGACAAATTTTTGATAAGAGAAATGTTATCTTTCAACAACAACTTCATTTCTTTATTGAAGTGAGAATTAACTGCTTCTGAGGGATTTTTACTACGTTTAGAAAATGTGGTGTTATCATTTAGATCATTCAGTTTAGATAAATAGTTACTTTTGTCTAAAGTCACTACAGTGTTAGCCTTATCTGCTTTGGTAACATGTATATCCTTGTCTTTTTTAAGGTGTTGATAGCTCTTATGAATCTTCTAGGGCAATTAGCTTCCACTGGCTTTGACAAACTGGCATACACTAAACCCTACAGATATTAAAATCATCATTACTTTAATTACTGTATTTTTGTAAATTACAAAGAGACTTTGTGACAGCAACACAGCTGGCTTTTCTGTTAGAGGACACAAAACTTAAACCATAGCCTAATGTACACAAGGAATCTTTATCTAGTTGTTTATTAGACAGGTTTACCAAAAAAGATGGGTTTGTGTTCTTGGTCCAGTCGCTGTTTTCAATAAGATGGTCCAACTTACGATTTAGTGACACTTGTATCCTATTGCGTTCTTTCCTTAATTCTTCATAGCAATAGTCCAACATCCGGTTCTTCCAGTGTGTCGGCATTGCCATTTGAAAGGCACGTTTCTTCTCTCTTGAAATTTGAAAATCCTCCTCCATTTCAAGTTTCTTTGATTCAATGTTTTTCTTTAAAATAATATTTTGAAATTGGTCAAATGGTCGACCAGACAGCTGCAACAAACGTTGAGGTAGGAGATATCTTTGCATCACTTGTTCATCAAGGCATTCCCTCAGGAATTCACATCGTAACATCAGTTGGTGAGCCTTGATTAGCGATTTGGAGAAAGCAGTAACGAAAAGATAAAGTCCAGGACAGCTTGTAGAGAAGTAATAAAAGAGCCGTATGGAATCCATGTTGGAAAGGATCACAGTTTTGCGCGTGATCAAGATATTCCTGAGCCCACGGGGAAAATGAAGCACAAAAAGTTTCCAAGTGCACTTTCGTGTAATAATCACGTCATCAGGGGAGACACAAGAGAGAAATATAAACAGTCAGTCGATATACATCGAAGAGACGAAGCTATGACGCTATTTGGTAAACATGTGGTTGTCCAAAACATACAACGAGCGTTCATAAACTTATCATTTTACAAATCTTATCAACAATAAAGTTATCTAATTTGTATAGACCATCACTAATATTAAGATTATAATTCTTTGTGTATTTAATAATAGAAGATCCAATAATATTTTTCTTGTTAATAGAGCTAGAGTTAACAACTGAGATGGCGTTACTCCAGTCAATACAATGATCAACTTTTTTTAAAATGATTAAACAAGGCATTTGATTCTTGTCCCGTTCTTATACTATATTTATGTTGCTTTCTAACAGAAAGATCATTACCAGTCTGACCAACATAGAATTTATCACAGTTTCCACAAGGAACTTTATAGATGCAACCAAGAGAATTTTCTGGTGAATTCCTGATTAAGATATTCTTTATAGCATTATTGTTGCTGAAGGCAACATTTACATTAAAGGATTTAAGCAACATGGGAAGTAAAGTGAAATTATTATTAAAAGCGAGAACTAAAAGATTCTTGGTTTCAAAGGGAGGTTTGGGCTCAACTCTATAAAATGATGCTAATTTAAAAGATTTATCAATGAAAGATCTAGGGTACTTTAACTTAGATCCAATAGAATATATCTTCTCAAACTCATCCTCAATAAACTCTGGACTGCAAATACGTAATGCCCTGAGGAACATAGATTGAAATGATGATAATTTAACTCTGTCATGTTGAGATGAGTAATAATGGATATATGAGCATACATGGGTGGGTTTTCTGTATATGCTAAACTTAAACTTGTTACCTTGTCTATGGATCCTGCAATCTAAAAATGGTAACATACTACTATTTTCATTTTCTACTGTAAATTGGATGTAAGGTACTAAATTTTTAAGTAAGGGAAAAAAAATTGTAAAGTTTCATTTGTAGGCCAAACACAAAGAACATCATCTACATACCTAAACCTAATTGCATTAGAAGGTAAGTAATCCTTTGGTAATTTTGTTTAAAAAAATTCCATATAAAGATTACTCAGTACAGGTGAAAGAGGGTTACCCATTGCCATACCAAATTCTTAAACATAATCTCCATTAAATTGAAATGCACACTCTTTTATACACAATTTTATCAGTTCAATGAAATTACACTTTGAAACAGGTAAATGAATGTCATCCAAAACATCAAATAAATATTCTAAAAGGTCATCAACTGGAACTTTAGTGAAAACTGAGGAAACATCAGAGATAACTAGTTTGAAATCAAAATTGATATTGATATTGTTTATCTTGTTGACTAAATCTACATTGTTCATGATATTAGAATTTGATATCATACCCACTATAGGGCTTAATAAGGAAACTAACTATTTTGACAATTTATATGTTATGGAGCCTATTGAACTCACTACAGATCTTGCTGGAAAAATCTGTTCATGTGTTTTGATAAGTCCATACATATATGGCAATGAAGGGGACTAAGATGACAAATTTTTGATAAGAGAAATGTTACCTTTCAAAAACAACTTCATTTCTTTATTGAAGTGAGAATTAACTACTTCTGAGGGATTTTTACTAAGTTTAGAAAATGTGGTGTTATCATTTAGAAGATCATTCATTTTAGATAGATAGTTACTTTTGTCTAAAGTCACAACAGTGTTAGCCTTATCTGCTTTAGTAACATGTATATCCTTGTCTTTTTTAAGGTATTGATAGGTCTTTTGAATCATCTCGGGCAAATTAGCTTCCACTGGTTTGGACAAACTGGCATACACTAAACCCTTACAGTTAATAATATCATCATTACTTAAATTACTGTATTTTTCTAAATTACAAAGAGACTTTGTGTCAGCAACACAGCTGGCTTTTCTGTTAGAGCACACAAAACTTAAACCATAGCCTAATGCACGCAAGGAATCTTTTTCTAGTTGTTTATTAGACAGGTTTACCACAAAAGATGGGTTTGTGTTCTTGGTCCAGTCGCTGTTTTCAAGAAGATTTTCCAATTTACGATTTAGTGACACTTGTAGCCTGTTGCGTTCTTTCCTTAATTCATCATAGCAATAGTCCAACATCCGGTTCTTCCAGTGTGTCGGTATTGCCATTTGAAATGCACGTTTCTTCTCTCTTGAAATTTGAAAAGCCTCCTCTATTTCAAGTGTCTTTAATTCAATGTTTTTCTTTAAAATAATATTTTGAAATTGGTCAAATGGTCGACCAGACAGCTGCAACAAACGTTGAGGTAGGAGACATCTTTGCATCACTTGTTCATCAAGGCATTTCCTAAGGAATTCAAATCGTAACATCAGTTGGTGAGCCTTGATTAGCGATTTGGCGAAAGCAGTAACGAAAGGAGAAAGTCCAGGACAGCTTGTAAAGAAGTAATAAAAGAGCCGTGTGGAATCCATGTTGGAAAGGATCATGGTTTTGCGCGTGACCAAGATATTCCTATGAGTCCACGAGGAAAATGAAACACAAAAAGTCCCCAAGTGCACTTTCGTGTAATAATCACATCATCAGGGGAGACACAAGAGAGAAATATAACAGTCAGTCGATATACATCGAAGAGACGAAGCTAGGACGCCATTTGGTAAACATGTGATCGTCCAAAACATACAACGAGCGTTCATAAACTTATCATTTTACAAATCTTATCAACAATAAAGTTATCTAATTTGTATAGACTATCACTAATATTAAGATTATAATTCTTTTTGTATTCAATAATAGAAGATTCAATGATATTTCTCTTGGTAATTGAGTTAAAATTAACAGCTGAGATGGCGTTACTCCAGTCAATACAATGATCATATTTTTTAAAATGATTAAAGAAGGCATTTGATTCTTGTCCCGTTCTTATACTATATTTATGTTGCTCAAGTCTAACAGAAAGATCCTTACCAGTCTGACCAACATAAAATTTATCAGTTTCCACAAGGAACTTTATAGATGCAACCAAGAGAATTTTCTGGTGAATCCCTGATTAAGACATTCTTTATAGTATTATTGTTGCTAAAGGCAAAATTTACATTAAAGGATTTAAGCAACATGGGAAGAATAGTGAATTTATTATCAAAAGGGAGAACTAAAAGATTCTTGGTGTCAATGGGAGGTTTGGGCTCAACTCTATAAAATGATGCTAATTTAAGGGATTTTTCAATGAAAGATCTAGGGTACTTTAACTTAGATCCAATAGAATATAACTTCTCAAACTCATCCTCAATAAACTCTGGACTGCAAATACGTAATGCCCTAAGGAACATAGATTGAAATGATGATAATTTAACTCTGTCATGTTGAGATGAGTAATAATGGATATATGAGCATACATGGGTGGGTTTTCTGTATATGCTAAACTTAAACTTGTTTCCTTGTCTATGGATCATGCAATCTAAAAATGGTAACTTACCATTATTTTCATTTTCTACAGTAAATTGGATGGAAGGTACTAAATTGTTAAGTAAGGGGAAAAAATTTATAAATTGTCATTTGTTGGCCAAACACAAAGAAGATCATCTACATACCTAAACCAAATTGCATTACAAGGTAAGATATCCTTTTGTAATTTTGTTTCAAAAAATTCCATATAAAGATTACTTAGTACAGGTGAAAAAGGGTTACCCATTGCCATACCAAATTCTTGAGCATAATAATCTCCATTAAATTGAAATACATACTCTTTTATAGACAATTTTATCAGTTCAATGAAATTACACTTTGAAGCAGGTAAATGAATATCATCCAAAACATCAAATAAATATTCTAAAAGGTCATCAACTGGAACTTTATTGAAAACTGAGGAAACATCAAAGCTAACTAGTTTGAAATCAAAATCAATATTGATATTGTTTAGCTTGTTGACTAAATCTTCATTGTTCATGATATTAGAATTTGATACCATACCCACGAAAGGGCTTAATAAGGAAACTAACTATTTTTGACAGTTTATATGTGATGGAGACCATTGAACTCACTATTGGTCTTGCTTAAAAATCTGTTCATGTGTTCTGATAAGTCCATACATATATGGCAATGAAGGGGACAAAGATGACAAATTTTTGATAAGAGAAATGTTATC
This sequence comes from Panulirus ornatus, assembly GCF_036320965.1. Classification (NCBI taxonomy): domain Eukaryota; kingdom Metazoa; phylum Arthropoda; class Malacostraca; order Decapoda; family Palinuridae; genus Panulirus; species Panulirus ornatus. Next base: position 1,287,732 of record NC_092275.1, read on the forward strand.
TTTCAACAACAACTTCATTTCTTTATTGAAGTGAGAATTAACTGCTTCTGAGGGATTTTTACTACGTTTAGAAAATGTGGTGTTATCATTTAGATCATTCAGTTTAGATAAATAGTTACTTTTGTCTAAAGTCACTACAGTGTTAGCCTTATCTGCTTTAGTAACATGTATATCCTTGTCTTTTTTAAGGTGTTGATAGCTCTTATGAATCTTCTAGGGCAATTAGCTTCCACTGGCTTTGACAAACTGGCATACACTAAACCCTACAGATATTAAAATCATCATTACTTTAATTACTGTATTTTTGTAAATTACAAAGAGACTTTGTGACAGCAACACAGCTGGCTTTTCTGTTAGAGGACACAAAACTTAAACCATAGCCTAATGTACACAAGGAATCTTTATCTAGTTGTTTATTAGACAGGTTTACCAAAAAAGATGGGTTTGTGTTCTTGGTCCAGTCGCTGTTTTCAATAAGATGGTCCAACTTACGATTTAGTGACACTTGTATCCTATTGCGTTCTTTCCTTAATTCTTCATAGCAATAGTCCAACATCCGGTTCTTCCAGTGTGTCGGCATTGCCATTTGAAAGGCACGTTTCTTCTCTCTTGAAATTTGAAAATCCTCCTCCATTTCAAGTTTCTTTGATTCAATGTTTTTCTTTAAAATAATATTTTGAAATTGGTCAAATGGTCGACCAGACAGCTGCAACAAACGTTGAGGTAGGAGATATCTTTGCATCACTTGTTCATCAAGGCATTCCCTCAGGAATTCACATCGTAACTTCAGTTGGTGAGCCTTGATTAGCGATTTGGAGAAAGCAGTAACGAAAAGATAAAGTCCAGGACAGCTTGTAGAGAAGTAATAAAAGAGCCGTATGGAATCCATGTTGGAAAGGATCACAGTTTTGCGCGTGATCAAGATATTCCTGAGCCCACGGGGAAAATGAAGCACAAAAAGTTTCCAAGTGCACTTTCGTGTAATAATCACGTCATCAGGGGAGACACAAGAGAGAAATATAAACAGTCAGTCGATATACATCGAAGAGACGAAGCTATGACGCTATTTGGTAAACATGTGGTTGTCCAAAACATACAACGAGCGTTCATAAACTTATCATTTTACAAATCTTATCAACAATAAAGTTATCTAATTTGTATAGACCATCACTAATATTAAGATTATAATTCTTTGTGTATTTAATAATAGAAGATCCAATAATATTTCTCTTGTTAATAGAGCTAGAGTTAACAACTGAGATGGCGTTACTCCAGTCAATACAATGATCAACTTTTTTAAAATGATTAAACAAGGCATTTGATTCTTGTCCCGTTCTTATACTATATTTATGTTGCTTTCTAACAGAAAGATCATTACCAGTCTGACCAACATAGAATTTATCACAGTTTCCACAAGGAACTTTATAGATGCAACCAAGAGAATTTTCTGGTGAATTCCTGATTAAGACATTCTTTATAGTATTATTGTTGCTAAAGGCAACATTTACATTAAAGGATTTAAGCAACATGGGAAGCAAAGTGAAATTATTATTAAAAGGGAGAACTAAAAGATTCTTGGTGTCAATGGGAGGTTTGGGCTCAACTCTATAAAATTATGCTAATTCAAGGGATTTATCAATGAAAGATCTATAATACTTTAACTTAGATCCAATAGAATATATCTTCTCAAACTCATCCTCAATAAACTCTGGACTGCAAATACGTAATGCCCTAAGGAACATAGATTGAAATGATGATAATTTGACTCTATCATGTTGAGATGAGTAATAATGGATATATGAGCATACATTGGTGGGTTTTCTGTATATGCTAAACTTAAACTTGTTTCCTTGTCTATGGATCATGCAATCTAAAAATGGTAACTTACCATTATTTTCATTTTCTACAGTAAATTGGATGGAAGGTACTTAATTGTTAGGTAAGGGGAAAAAATTTGTAAATTGTCATTTGTTGGCCAAACACAAAGAAGATCATCTACATACCTAAACCAAATTGCATTAGAAGGTAAGATATCCTTTAGTTATTTTGTTTCAAAATATTCCATATAAAGATTACCTAGTACAGGTGAAAGAGGGTTATCTATTGCCATACCAAATTCTGGAAGATAATGATCTCCATTAAATTGAAATACATACTCTTTTATGCACAATTTTATCAGTTCAATGAAATTACACTTTGGAACAGGTAAATGAATATCATCCAAAACATCAAATAAATATTCTAAAAGACCATCAACTGGAACTTTAGTGAAAACTGAGGAAACATCAAAGCTAACTAGTTTGAAATAAAAATTGATATTGATATTGCTTAACTTGTTGACTAAATCTTTATTGTTCATGAATTAGAATTTGATACCATACCCACTAAAGGGCTTAATAAGGAAACTAACTATTTTGACAATTTATATGTGATGGAGCCCATTGAACTCACTATTGGTCTTGCTTGAAAAATCTGTTCATGTGTTTTGATAAGTCCATACATATATGGCAATGAAGGGGACAACGATGACAATTCATTGGTAAGAGAAATGTTACCTTTCAACAACAACTTCATTTCTTTATTGAAGTGAGAATTAACTGTTTTTGAGGGAATTTTACTACGTTTAGAAAATGTGGTGTTATCATTTAGATCATTCATTTTAGATAAATAGTTACTTTTGTCTAAAATCACAACAGTGCTAGCCTTTTCTGCTTTAGTAACATGTATATCCTTGTCTTTTTTAACGTGTTAGTAGCTATTATGAATCCTCTAGGGCAATTAGCTTCCACTGGTTTTGACAAACTGGCATACACTGTCCTTGTCTTTTTTAAGGTGTTAGTAGCTCTTATGAATCTTCTAGGGCAATTAGCTTCCACTGGTTTTGACAAACTGGCATACACTAAACTCTTACAGATATTTATATCATCATTACTTAAATTACTGTATTTTTCTAAATTACAAAGAGACTTTGTGACAGCAACACAGCTGGCTTCTGTTAGAGCACACAAAACTTAAACCATAGCCTAATGCACACAAGGAATCTTTATCTAGTTGTTTATTAGACAGGTTTACCACTAAAGATGTGTTTGTGTTTTTGGTCCAGTCGCTGTTTTCAATAAGATGGTCCAACTTACGATTTAGTGACACTTGTAGCCTATTGCGTTCTTTCCTTAATTCTTCATAGCAATAGTCCAACATCTGGTTCTTCCAGTGTGTCGGTATTGCCATTTGAAAGGCACGTATCTTCTCTCTTGAAATTTGAAAATCCTCCATCATTTCAAGTTTCTTTGATTCAATGTTTTTCTTTGAAATAACATTTTCAAATTGGTCAAATGGTCGACCAGACAGCTGCAACAAACTTTGAGGTAGGAGATATCTTTGCATCACTTGTTCATCAAGGCATTTCCTAAGGAATTCAAATCGTAACTTCAGTTGGTGAGCCTTGATTAGCGATTTGGAGAAAGCAGTAACGAAAAAAGAAAGTTCAGGACAGCTTGTAGAGAAGTAATAAAAGAGCCGTGTGGAATCCATGTTGGAAAGGATCACAGTTTTGCCCGTGATCAAGATATGAGTCCACGGGGAAAATGAAACACCAAAAGTTTCAAAGCGCACTTTCGTGTAAGAATCACATCATCAGGGGAGACACAAGAGAGAAATATAACAGTCAGTCGATATACATCGAAGAGAGGAAGCTAGGACGCCATTTGTTAAACATGTGATTGTCCAAAACATACAACGAGCGTTCATAAACTTATTATTTTACAAATCTTATCAACAATAAAGTTATCTAATTTGTATACACCATCACTAATATTAAGATTATAAATCTTTCTGTATTTAATAATTGAAGATTCAATGATATTTCTCTTGTTAATAGAGCTAGAATTAACAACTGAGATGGCGTTACTCCAGTCAATACAATGATCATAGTTTTTAACATGATTAAACAAGGCATTTGATTCTTGTCCAGTTCTTATACTATATTTATGTTGCTTAAGTCTAACAGAAAGATCCTTACCAGTCTGACCAACTTAAATTATATCACAGTTTCCACAAGGAACTTTATAGATGCAACCAAGAGAATTTTCTGGTGAATATTTATATATATATCCCAGGGGATAGGGAGTAAGAATCCTTCCCACGTATTCCCTGCGTGTCGTAGAAGGCGACTATAAGGGGTGGGAGCGGTGGGCTGGAAATCCTCCCCTCTCGTTTTTTTTTTTCTTTTTTAATTTTCCAAAAGAAGGAACAGAGTGTGGCCAGGTGATGATATTCCAAACAAGGCGCAGTCCTCTGTTCTTAACGCAACCTCGCTAACGCGCGAAATGGCGAATAGTTTAGAAATATATATATATATATATATATATATATATATATATATATATATATATATATATATATATATATATATATATATATATATAATTTTTTTATTTTGCTTTGTCGCTGTCTCCCGCGTTAGCGAGGTAGCGCAAGGAAACAGACGAAAGAATGGCCCAACCCGCCCATATACACATGTATATACATACACGTCCACACACGCACATATACATACCTATACATCTCAATGTACACATATATATACACACACAGACATATACATACATACACATGTACATAATTCATACTGTCTGCCTTTATTTGTTCCCATCGCCACCTCGCCACACATGATATAACAACCCCTTCCCTCCTCATGTGTGCGAGGTAGCGCTAGGAAAAGACATCAAAGGCCCCATTCGTTCACACTCAGTCTCTAGCTGTCATGTAATAATGCACCGAAACCACATCTCTCTTTCCACATCCAGGCCCCACACAACTTTCCATGGTTTATCCCAGACGCTTCACATGCCCTGGTTCAATCCATTGACAGCACGTCGACCCCGGTATGCCACATCGTTCCAATTCACTCTATTCCTTGCACGCCTTTCACCCTCCTGCATGTTCAGACCCCTATCAATCAAAATCTTTTTCACTCCATCTTTCCACCTCCAATTTAGTCTCCCACTTCTCTTCGTTCCCTCCACCTCTGACACATACATCCTCTTGGTCAATCTTTCCTCACTCATTCTCTCCATGTGACCAAACCATTTCAAAACACCCTCTTCTGCTCTCTCAACCACACTCTTTATATTTCCACACATCTCTCTTACCCTTACATTACTTACTCGATCAAACCACCTCACACCACATATTGCCCTCAAACATCTCATATCCAGCACATCCACCCTCCTGCGCACAACTCTATCCATAGCCCACGCCTCGCAACCATACAACCCATTTTTGCTTTCCGAGATAATGTTCTCGACTTCCAAACATTCTTCAAGGCTCCCAGAATTTTCGCCCCCTCCCCCACAATATGAATCACTTCCGCTTCAATGGTTCCATCCGCTGCCAAATCCACTCCCAGATATCTAAAAAACCTTATTTCCTCCAGTTTTTCTCCATTCAAACTTTCCTCCCAGTTGACTTAACCCTCAACCCGACTGTACCTAATAACCTTGATCTTATTCACATTTACTCTTAACTTTCTTCTTTCACACACTTTACCAAACTCAGTCACCAGTTTCTGCAGTTTCTTACATGAATCAGCCACCAGCGCTGTATCATCAGCGAACAACAACTGACTCAATTCCCAAGCTCTCTCATCCACAACAGACTGCATACTTGCTCCTCTTTCGAAAACTCTTGCATTCACCTCCCTAACAACCCCATCCATAAACAAATTAAACAACCATGGAGACATCACACACCACTGCCGCAAACCTACACTCACTGAGAACCAATCACTTTCCTCTCTTCCTACACGTACACTTGCCTTACATCCTCGATAAAAGCTTTTCACTTCTTCTAACAACTTGCTTCCCACACCATATATTCTTAAAACATTCCACAGAGCATCTCTATCAACTCTATCATATACCTTTTCCAGATCCATAAATGCTACATACAAATCCATTTGTTTTTCTGAGTATTTCTCACATACATTCTTCAAAGCAAACACCTGATCCACACATCCTCTACCACTTCTGAAACCACACTGCTCTTCCCCAATCTGATGCTCTGTACATGCCTTCACCCTCTCAGTCAATACCCTCCCATATAATTTACCAGGAATACTCAACAAACTTATACCTCTGTAATTTGAGCACTCACTCTTATCCCCTTTGCCTTTGTACAATGGCACTATGCAAGCATTCCGCCAATCCTCAGGCACCTCACCATGAATCATACATACATTAAATAACCTTACCAACCAGTCAACAATACAGTCACCCCCTTTTTTAATATATTCCACTGCAATACCATCCAAACTGCTGCCTTGCCGGCTTTCATCTTCCGTAAAGCTTTTACTACCTCTTCTCTGTTTACCAAATCATTTTCCCTAACCCTCTCACTTTGCACACCACCTCGACCAAAACACCCTATATCTGCCACACTATCATCAAACACATTCAACAAACAAAATACTCACTCCATCTCCTTCTCACATCACCACTACTTGTTATCACCTCCCCATTAGCCCCCTTCACCGAAGTTCCCATTTGCTCCCTTGTCTTACGCCTTTTATTTGCCTCCTTCCAACACATCTTTTTATTCTCCCTGAAATTTAATAATACTCTCTCACCCCAACTCTCATTTGCCCTCTTTTTCACCTCTTGCACCTTTCTCTTGTCCTTCTGCCTCTTTCTTTTATACCTCTCTCGCTCATTTGCATTTTTTCCCTGCAAAAATCGTCCAAATGCCTCTCTCTTCTCTTTCACTAATAATCTTACTTCTTCATCCCACCACTCACTACCTTTTCTAATCAACCCACCTCCCACGCTTCTCATGCCACAAGCATCTTTTGCGCAAGCCATCACTGCTTCCCTAAATACATCCCATTCCTCCCCCACTCCCCTTACCTCCTTTGTTCTCACCTTTTTCCATTCTGTACTCAGTCTCTCCTGGTCCTTCCTCACACAAGTCTCCTTCCCAAGCTCACTTACGCTCACCACTCTCTTCACCCCAACATTCTCTCTTCTTTTCTGAAAACCTCCACAAATCTTCACCTTCGCCTCCACAAGATAATGATCAGACATCCCTCCGGTTGCACCTCTCAGCACATTAACATCCAAAAGTCTCTCTTTCGTGCGTCTATCAATTAATACATAATCCAATAACGCTCTCAGGCCATCTCTCCTACTTACATACGTATATATATATATATATATATATATATATATATATATATATATATATATATATATATATATATATATATATATATATATATATATATATATATATATATATATATATATATATATATATATATATATATATATGGGAGGGTATTGATTGAGAGGGTGAAGGCATGTACAGAGCATCAGATTGGGGAAGAGCAGTGTGGTTTCAGAAGTGGTAGAGGATGTGTGGATCAGGTGTTTGCTTTGAAGAATGTATGTGAGAAATACTTAGAAAAGCAAATGGATTTGTCTGTAGCATTTATGGATCTGGAGAAGGCATATGATAGAGTTGATAGAGATGCTCTGTGGAAGGTATTAAGAATATATGGTGTGGGAGGAAAGTTGTTAGAAGCAGTGAAAAGTTTTTATCGAGGATGTAAGGCATGTGTACGTGTAGGAAGAGAGGAAAGTGATTGGTTCTCAGTGAATGTAGGTTTGCGGCAGGGGTGTGTGATGTCTCCATGGTTGTTTAATTTGTTTATGGATGGGGTTGTTAGGGAGGTAAATGCAAGAGTTTTGGAAAGAGGGGCAAGTATGAAGTCTGTTGGTGATGAGAGAGCTTGGGAAGTGAGTCAGTTGTTGTTCGCTGATGATACAGCGCTGGTGGCTGATTCATGTGAGAAACTGCAGAAGCTGGTGACTGAGTTTGGTAAAATGTGTGGAAGAAGAAAGTTAAGAGTAAATGTGAATAAGAGCAAGGTTATTAGGTACAGTAGGGTTGAGGGTCAAGTCAATTGGGAGGTGAGTTTGAATGGAGAAAAACTGGAGGAAGTGAAGTGTTTTAGATATCTGGGAGTGGATCTGGCAGCGGATGGAACCATGAAAGCGGAAGTGGATCATAGGGTGGGGGAGGGGGCGAAAATTCTGGGGGCCTTGAAGAATGTGTGGAAGTCGAGAACATTATCTCGGAAAGCAAAAATGGGTATGTTTGAAGGAATAGTGGTTCCAACAATGTTGTATGGTTGCGAGGCGTGGGCTATGGATAGAGTTGTGCGCAGGAGGATGGATGTGCTGGAAATGAGATGTTTGAGGACAATGTGTGGTGTGAGGTGGTTTGATCGAGTGAGTAACGTAAGGGTAAGAGAGATGTGTGGAAATAAAAAGAGCGTGGTTGAGAGAGCAGAAGAGGGTGTTTTGAAGTGGTTTGGGCACATGGAGAGGATGAGTGAGGAAAGATTGACCAAGAGGATATATGTGTCGGAGGAGGAGGGAGCAAGGAGAAGAGGGAGACCAAATTGGAGGTGGAAAGATGGAGTGAAAAAGATTTTGTGTGATCGGGGCCTGAACATGCAGGAGGGTGAAAGGAGGGCAAGGAATAGAGTGAGTTGGAGCGATGTGGTATACCGGGGTTGACGTGCTGTCAGTGGATTGAATCAAGGCATGTGAAGCGTCTGGGGTAAACCATGGAAAGCTGTGTAGGTATGTATATTTGCGTGTGTGGACGTGTGCATGTACATGTGTATGGTGGGGGTTGGGCCATTTCTTTCGTCTGTTTCCTTGCGCTACCTCGCAAACGCGGGAGACAGCGACAAAGTATAAAAAAAAAAAAAAAATATATATATATATATATATATATATATATATATATATATATATATATATATATATATATATATATATATATATATATATATATATATATATATATTTCTATAAGGGGAAAGAAAAGAAGGAGTCACGCGGGCAGTGCTCATCCTCTTCGAAGGTTGAGATTGGGGTGTCTAAATGTGTGTGGATGTAACCAAGGTGAGAAAAACGAGAGATAGGTAGTATGTTTGATGAAAGGAACCTGGATGTTTTGGCTCTGAGTGAAACGAAGCTCAAGGGTAAAGGGGAAGATTGGTTTTGGAATGTCTTGGGAGTAAAGTCATGGGTTAGTGAGAGGACAAGAGCAAGGGAAGGAGTAGCACTACCCCTGAAACAAGAGTGGTGGGAGTATGTGATAGAGTGTAAGAAAGTAAACTGTAGATTGATATGGGTAAAACTAAAAGTGGATGGAGAGAGATGGGTGATTATTGGTGCATATGCACTTGGGCATGAGAAGAAAGATCATGATAGGCAAGTGTTTTAGGAGCAGCTGAGTAAGTGTGTTAGTGGTTTTCATGCACGAGACCAGGTTATAGTGATGGGTGATTTGAATGTAAAGGTGAGTGATGTGGCAGTTGAGGGAATAATTGGTGTGCATGGGGTGTTCAGTGTTGTAAATGTAAATGGTGAGGACCTTGTAGATTTATATGCTGAAAAAGGACTGGTGACCGGGAATACCTGGTTTGAAATGAGAGATATACATAAGTATACGTATGTAAGTAGGAGAGATGGCCAGAGAGCGTTATTGGATAACGTGTTAATTGATAGGCGCGCGAACGAGAGACTTTTGGATGTTAATGTGCTGAGAGATGCAACTGGAGGGATGTCTGATCATTATCTTGTGGAGGCCAAAGTGAAGATTTGTAGAGGTTTTCAGAAAAAAGAGAAAATGTTGTGGTGAAGAGAGTGGTAAGAGTAAGTGAGCTTGGGAATGAGACTTTTGTGAGGAAGTACCAGGAGAGAATGAATACAGAATGGAAATAGGTGAGAACAAAGGACGTAAGGGGAGTGCGGGAGGAATGGGATGTATTTAGGGAAGCAGTGATAAATTGCGCAAAAGATGCTTTTGCCTTGAGAAGCGTGGGAGGTGGGCAGAGTAGAAAGGGTAGTGAGTAGTGGGATAAAGAAGTAAGATTGTTAGCGAAAGGGAAGAGTGAGGTACTTCGACGATTTTTGCAAGGAAATAATGCAAATGAATGGGAGATGTATAAAAGAAAGAGGCAGGATGTCAAGAGAAAAGTGCAACAGGTGAAAAAGAGGGCAAATGAAAGTTGGGGTGAGAGAGTATCATTAAATTTTAGGGAGAATAAAAAGATGTTTTGGAAGGAGGTAAATAAAGTGCGTAAGACAAGGGAATCAATGGGAACTTCAGTGAAGGGCGCAAGTGGGGATGTGATAACAAGTAGTGGTGATGTGAGAAGGAGGTGGAGTGAGTATTTTGAAGGTTTATTGAATGTGTGTGGTGATAGAGTGGCAGATATAGGGTGTTTAGGTAGAGGTGGTGTGCAATGTGAGGGGGTTAGGGAGAATGATTTGGTAAACAGAGAAGAGGTAGTAAAAGCTTTGCTGAAGATGAAAGCCGGCTAGGCAGCAGGTTTGAATGGTTTTGTAGTGGAATTTATTAAAGAAAGGGCGTAACTGATTTGTTCACTGGTTATATGGTCATTTAATGTATGTGTGATTCATAGTGAGGTGCCTGAAAACCGGTGAAATGCTTGCATAGTGCCATTGTACAATGGCAAAGGGGATAAGAGTGAGTGCTCAAATTACAGATGTATAAGACTGTTAAGTATTCCTGGGAAATCATATGGGAGGGTATTGATTGAGAGGCTGAAGGCATGTACAGAGCATCAGATTGGGGAAGAGCAGTGTGGTTTCAGAAGTTGTAGAGGATGTGTGGATCAGGTGTTTGCTTTGAAGAATGTATGTGAAAAATACTTAGAAAAGGAAATTTATTTGTATGTAACATTTATGGATCTTGAGAAGGCATATGATAGAGTTGATAAACATGCTCTGTGGAAGTTATTGACAATATATGTTGTGGGAGGTAAGTTGTTAGAATCAGTGAAAAGTTTTCATCGAGGATGTAAGGCATGTTAACGAGTTGGAAGAGAGGAAAGTGATTCGTTCTCAGTGAATGTTGGTTTGCGGCAGGAGTGCGTGATGTCTCCATGGTTGTTTAATTTGTTTATGGATAAGGTTATTAAGGAGATGAATGCAATTGCTTTGGAAAGTGGTGTAAGTATGCAGTCTGTTGTGGACGAGAGAGCTTGGGTTGTGAGTCAGTTGTTGGTCGCTGACGATACACCGCTGGTGGCTGATTCGTGTGAGAAACTGCAGAAGCTGGTGACTGAGTTTCGTAAAGTGTGTGAAAGAAGAAAGCTGAGAGTGAATGTGAATAAGAGCAAAGTTATTAGGTACAGTAGGGTTGAGGGACAAATCAATTGGGAGGTACGTTTGCATGGAGAAAAACTGGAGGAAGTGAAGTATTTTAGATATATGGGACTGGATATGGCAGCGGATGGAACTATGGAAATGGAATGAAATCATAGGGTCGGTGACGGGGCGAAAGTTTTGGGAGCGTTGGAAAATGAGTGTAAGTCGAAAACGTTATATTGGAAAGCAAATGGTTATGTTTGAAATGATAGTGGTTCCAACAATGTTATATAGTTACGAGGCGTGGGCTATAGATAGAGTTGTGCGAAGGGGGGGTGGATGTGCTGGAAATTAGATTGGTGAGGACAATATGTGGTGTAAGGTGGTTTAATCTAGTAAGCAATGAAAGGGTAAGATAAATGTTTGGTAGTAAAACGAGTGTGGCTGAGAGAGCAGAGGAGGGTGTTTTGAAATGGTTTGGTCACATGGAGAGAATATGTGAGCAAAGATTGACCAAGAGGATATATATGTCAGAGTTGGAGGGAACGAGAAGTGTGACACGAAATTGGAGGTGGATACATGGAGTTAAAAAGAATTTGAGTGATCGGGGCCTTAACATGTAGGAGGGTGAAAGGCGTGCAAGAAATTGGAATGATGTGGTATATCGGGGTCGACGTGCTGTCAATGGATTAAACCAGGGCGTGTGAAGCGTATAGAGTAAACCATGGAAAGTTTTGTGGGGCCTGGATGTGGAAAGGGAGCTGTGGTTTCGGTGAATAATGCATGACAGCCAGAGACTGGGCGTGAACGAATTTCGCCTTTGTTGTCTTTTCCTGTCGCTACCTTGCGCACACGCAGGGCAGGGGGTATTCATTTCATGTGTGGCGGGGTGGTGACGGGAATGAGTAAGGGCAGACTATGAACTATGTACATGTGTATATATGTATATGTATATATGCTGAGATGTATAGGTATGTATATGTGCGTGTGTGAACGTGTATATGTATACATGTGTATATGGGTGGGTTGGGCTATGCTTTCTTCTGTTTCCTTGCGCTACCTCGCTAACGCGGGAGACGGCAACATATATGTATATATATTTTTTTTTTTTTTTTTTTTTTTCATACTATCCGCCATCTCCCGCGACAGCGAGGTAGCGTTAAGAACAGAGGACTGGGCCTTTGAGGAAATATCCTCACCTGGTCCTCTTCTCTGTTCCTTCTTTTGGAAAATTAAGAAAAAAAAAAAAAAAAAAAACGAGAGGGGAGGATTTCCAGCCCCCCGCTCCCTTCCCTTTTAGTCGCCTTCTACGACACGCAGGGAATACGTGGGAAGTATTCTTTCTCCCCTATCCCCAGGGATAATATATATATATATATATATATATATATATATATATATATATATATATATATATTTTTTTTTTTTAATACTTTGTCGCTGTCTCCCGCGTTTGCGAGGTAGCGCAAGGAAACAGACGAAAGAAATGGCCCAACCCCCACCATACACATGTACATACACACGTTCACACACGCAAATATACATACCTACACAGCTTTCCATGGTTTACCCCGGACGCTTCACATGCCTTGATTCAATCCACTGACAGCACGTCAACCCCGGTATACCACATCGCTCCAATTCACTCTATTCCTTGCCCTCCTTTCACCCTCCTGCATGTTCAGGCCCCGATCACACAAAATCCTTTTCACTCCATCTTTCCACCTCCAATTTGGTCTCCCTCTTCTCCTCGTTCCCTCCACCTCCGACACATATATCCTCTTGGTCATTCTTTCCTCACTCATTCTCTCCATGTGCCCAAACCACTTCAAAACACCCTCTTCTGCTCTCTCAACCACGCTCTTTTTATTTCCACACATCTCTCTTACCCTTACGTTACTTACTCGATCAAACCACCTCACACCACACATTGTCCTCAAACATCTCATTTCCAGCACATCCATCCTCCTGCGCACAACTCTATCCATAGCCCACGCCTCGCAACCATACAACATTGTTGGAACCACTATTCCTTCAAACATACCCATTTTTGCTTTCCGGGATAATGTTCTCGACTTCCACACATTTTTCAAGGCTCCCAAAATTTTCGCCCCCTCCCCCACCCTATGATCCACTTCCGCTTCCATGGTTCCATCCGCTGACAGATCCACTCCCAGATATCTAAAACACTTCACTTCCTCCAGTTTTTCTCCATTCAAACTCACCTCCCAATTGACTTGACCCTCAACCCTACTGTACCTAATAACCTTGCTCTTATTCACATTTACTCTTAACTTTCTTCTTCCACACACTTTACCAAACTCCGTCACCAGCTTCTGCAGTTTCTCACATGAATCCGCCACCAGCGCTGTATCATCAGCGAACAACAACTGACTCACTTCCCAAGCTCTCTCATCCCCAACAGACTTCATACTTGCCCCTCTTTCCAAAACTCTTGCATTTACCTCCCTAACAACCCAATCCATAAACAAATTAAACAACCATGGAGAAATCACACACCCCTGCCGCAAACCTACATTCACTGAGAACCAATCACTTTCCTCTCTTCCTACACGTACACATGCCTTACATCCTCGATAAAAACTTTTCACTGCTTCTAACAACTTGCCTCCCACACCATATATTCTTAATACCTTCCACAGAGCATCTCTATCAACTCTATCATATGCCTTCTCCAGATCCATAAATGCTACATACAAATCCATTTGCTTTTCTAAGTATTTCTCACATACATTCTTCAAAGCAAACACCTGATCCACACATCCTCTACCACTTCTGAAACCACACTGCTCTTCCCCAATCTGATGCTCTGTACATGCCTTCACCCTCTCAATCAATACCCTCCCATATATATATATGGAGTGGCTGCCAGTTACCCTACAGACATGGAGCAGAGAATACCAGTGGCTTTATACTCTTAACTAGTAAAGATTTCTGATTGGTGTTCGCGATACTGCGTGTGAAATGTCATGTTTTCAGTTGTGTCTGGGGAAGTGATCTACAACAAGTCTCACGTGAAGTTCAGTTTAGCGGCCAGGATGTTGACCAGATCGATGAGGACGCCTGTGGCAGTCAGGAATCCCTGCTGGTCCTGCTTCAGCACCACCCATGGCACCCACACCCCCGCCGCCACACGCAGGAGAGATCCCAGGAGACTCGACGCTGCGTTCGAATCTGTGGACAACGGCCGGGCTCATAACGTCTTCGATGTGGCCCGGGCTATCGTGCCAGCCTATGCGGCACTTCAGCAACCCGGAATTATTCCTGAAACAACGCTTGGAAGGAGGCAGAAGTGATATGTG
>NC_092275.1:1302343-1309057 GCF_036320965.1 Panulirus ornatus
CCATTAATAGGTGTCTTCGCTTGTTTCATATTATTGCTTGTTTTGATGTTAAAAGATTTGTTTTGAAATAGCCTGGCCATTATTTTACATCCTTTTTCCATTCTTTAAAGACATAATAGATATGTGACTTTGTGAATGTTAATATGTATATTTCTCCAACTGCATACTATAAGATGAAAACAAAATGCGCAAAATAAATACCAAACGATCCTTTTATCACATCATTTACAAATGTAGGAGTATTACATAAATCTAAATCAAGATAAATGACCTAACAAAAAGAATAAAAAAAATATAGAGGCATTCAACCTTGAAGAAATTCTGTCATTTAACAAAATGTCAAGTTTTTATTGTTTTCCCAATGCTAAAGCAAAAGATAACATTTATCCCACACAAAGTAGAACAAAATACTCTATTACCTGCAAATGTTATGGCACAACTGAATAGGTTTCATTATATATTATGTGAATTATTAATAATTGAAATTAAATTTGAAATTTAGGCAAATTAGTGTCAATTCCTTGTAAAGATGGTTATGTTTTATTGTTTGCAGAGAGAACATGAGCGACAGAGGCAACGTGAAGAGTATAAAGCGTCTCTCCGCTGGGCAAGAGGAGAATTTCCCACGAGAAAAGGAACACACCAGTTAGAAATCAATGCCATAGTGACACTTTGATTCTGGTCTGAAGCAGTGTTCAAAGAGATGTGTTTTTTACAATATAAAATCGAAAATTCTCTTGAATTGTTTCAATATCGATTTTGGCAATGTTTCAGATATTTCTTGTTTTCATTTTAAAAGATTTATTCTGAAATGAAATCTTACATCCTTTTTACGTTCTTAAAGATATGTAGATATGTGAGTGCTTGTGAATATTAATATGTATGTTTCTCTAATTGTCTACTATTAGATTAAAACAAAATGTCCTGCAATTTAAAATTTAGAATCGTAAATGGCTTGTGGGTCTTGAATTGTTTCAATATCAATATTGACAATAGGTTTTCGCTTGTTTCATATTATTGCTTGTTTTGCTTTTAAAAGATTTATTTTGAAATAACCTGCCCATTATTTTACATCCCTTTTACTTTCTTTAAAGACGTAATAGATATGTGACTTTGTGTATATTAATATGTCTATTTCTCTAACTTTATACTATAAGATGAAAACAAAAAGCTCTGATGTATATTTTTCAATAAGGTATTCCGCCAAATAAATACATGATCATTTTATCCTTTTATCACATCATTTACCAATATAGGAGTATTTGGAACATCTAAATCAAGATTAATGACCTAACAAGGAGAATAAAAATGATATATGGTCATTCAACTTTGAAGAAATTCTGTCCTTTAACAAAATGTTTTTATTGTTTTCCCAATGCTAACGCAAAAGATAACATTTATACCATACAAATGTAATGGCACAACTGAATAGGTTTCATTGTATGTTATGTAAATTATTGATAATTGAAATTGAATTTGAAATTTAGGCAAATTAGTGTCCATTTCTTGTAAAGATGGTTTTGTTTTATTTTTTGTAGAGAGAACTTGAGCGGCAGAGGCAACGTGAAGGCTTATAAAGCGTCTAATAAAGCGTATAAAGCTGGGCAAGAGGCGAATTTCCCACGAGAAAAGGAACACACCAGCTAGGAATGAATGCCATAGTGACACTTTGATTCTGGTCTGAAGCAGTGTTCAAAGACGAGATGTGTTTTTTACAATTTGAAATCGTAAAAGACATATGGGACTTGAATTGTCAATATCGATTTTGGCAATGTTTCAGATATTATTAATGTGTCTTCGATTGTTTCATATTATTGCTTGTTTTCATTTTAAAAATTTTATTTTGAAATGACTTGTTCATTATTTTACATCCTTTTTACGTTCTTTAAAGACATAGTAATGTGACTGTTTGTGAATGTTAATATGTATGTTTCTCCAACTATGTACTATAAAATAAAATGTCCTGATATAATAAATGTAATAAATACCACACGATCATTTGTATCCTTTTATCAAATCATTTACAAATGAAGTGAAATGAGAGTATTAAGAAAATCTAAATTACGATAAATGACCTAACAACGAGAATAAGAAAGATATATGGTCATTCAACCTTGAAGAAAATTTTGTCATTTTTACAAAATGTTCTATCATTTTCCATTGCTAAAGCAAAAGATAACATTTATACCTCACAAGTACAACAAAATACTGCAAATGTTATGGCACAACAGAATAGGTTTCATCGTACATTATGTAAATGATTTATAATTGAAATTGAAATTGAAATTTATGCAAATTAATGTCCATTCCTTGTAAAGATTGTTTTGTTTTATTGTTTGCAGAGAGAACATGAGCGGCAGAAGCATCGTTAAGGGTATAAAGCGTCTCTCCGCTGGGCAAGAGGCGAATTATCCACAAGAAAAGGAACACACAAGCTGGGAATGAACGCCGAAGTGAGACTTTGAATCTGTCCTGAAGGGACAGAAAGTTCAGAGACGAGATGTGTTTTATACAATTTAAAATCGTCAATGGCTTGTGGATCTTGAATTGTTTCAATATCAATTTGGGCAATGTTTCAGATATTATTAGTAGGAACTTTTCGCTTGTTTTTATTTTACAAGATTTATACTGAAATGACATCTTATATCCTTTTTACGTTCTTTAAAGACATTTAAAGACATTTTGTTAGGTCATTTATCTTGATTTAGATTTATCTAATGATCCTACATTTATAAATGATGTGATAAAAGGATCGTTTGGTATTTATTTTGTGGAATACCTTATTGAAAAATATACATCAGGGCATTTTGTTTTCATCTTTTAGTCTGCAGTTAGAGAAATATATATACTAACATTCACAAAGAGTCACATATCTATTATGTCTTTAAAGAATGTAAAAAGGATGTAAAATAATGGCCAGGTTATTTCAAAACAAATCTCTTAAAATCAAAACAAGCAATAATATGAAACAAGCGAAGACACCTATTAATGGTATCTGAAACATTGTAAATATTGATATTGAAACAATTCAAGACCCCACAAGCCATTTACGATCCTATATTGTAAGAAACACTTCTCTTTGTAGGACATTTTGTTTTAATCTTGTAGTAGACAATTGGAAAAACATGCACTCACATAACTCACAAGACATAATAGATATGTAACGGTGAATATGTATATTTTTCCAACTGCATACTATGAGATGAAAACAAAATGCCCTGATGTATATTTTTCAATAAGGTATTCCGCAAAATAAATACCAAACGATCCTTTTATCACATTATTTACAAATGTAGGAGTATTAGATAAATCTAAATCAAGATAAATGACCTAACAGAAAGAATAAAAAAATATAGAGGCATTCAACTTTGAAGAAATTCTGTCATTTAACAAAATGTCGTTTTTATTGTTTTCCCAATGCTAAAGCAAAAGATAACATTTATCCCACACAAAGTAGAACAAAATACTCTATTACCTGCAAATGTTATGGCACAACTGAATAGGTTTCATTGTATATTATGTGAATTAATGATAATTGAAATTGAATTTGAAATTTAGGCAAATTAGTGTCAATTCCTTGTAAAGATGGTTATGTTTTATTGTTTGCAGAGAGAACATGAGCGGCAGAGGCAACGTGAAGAGCATAAAGCGTCTCTCCGCTGGGCAAAAGGCGAATTTCCCACGAGAAAAGGAACACACCAGTTAGGAATCAATGCCATAGTGACACTTTGATTCTGGTCTGAAGCAGTGTTCAAAGAGATGTGTTTTTTATAATATAAAATCGAAAATGGCATATGGGTCTTGAATTGTCTCAATATCGATTTTGGCAATGTTTCAGATATTATTAATGTGTCTTCGATTGTTTCATATTATTGCTTGTTTTCATTTTAAAAATCTAAATTACGATAAATGACCTAACAACGAGAATAAGAAAGATATATGGTCATTCAACCTTGAAGAAAATTTTGTCATTTTTACAGAATGTCATTTTATCATTTTCCATTGCTAAAGCAAAAGATAACATTTATACCTCAAAAGTACAACAAAATACTGCAAATGTTATGGCACAACAGAATAGGTTTCATCGTACATTATGTAAATGATTTATAATTGAAATTGAAATTAAAATTTATGCAAATTAATGTCCATTCCTTGTAAAGATTGTTTTGTTTTATTGTTTTCATCTCATAGTATGCAGTTGGAAAAATATACATATTAACATTCACAAAGTTACATATCTATTATGTCTTGTGAGTTATGTGAGTGCTTGTGAATATTAATATGCATGTTTTTCCAATTGTCTTCTATAAGATTAAAACATAATGTCCTGCAAAGAGAAGTGTTTTTTACAATATAGAATCGTAAATGGCTTGTGGGGTCTTGAATTGTTTCAATATTAATATTTACAATGTTTCAGATACCATTAATAGGTGTCTTCGCTTGTTTTGATATTAAAAGATTTGAAAGACATAATAGATATGTGACTTTGTGAATGTTAATATGTATATTTCTCCAACTGCATACTATAAGATGAAAACAAAATGCCCTGATGTATATTTTTCAATAAGGTATTCCGCAAAATAAATACCAAACGATCCTTGTATCACATCATTTACAAATGTAGGAGTATTAGATAAATCTAAATCAAGATTTAGAAAGAATAAGAAAATATAGAGGCATTCAACCTTGAAGAAATTCTGTCATTTAACAAAATGTTTTTATTGTTTTCCCAATGCTAAAGCAAAAGATAACATTTATCCCACACAAAGTAGAACAAAATACTCTATTACCTGCAAATGTTATGGCACAACTGAATAGGTTTCATTGTATATTATGTGAATTAATGATAATTGAAATTGAATTTGAAATTTAAGCAAATTAGTGTCAATTCCTTGTAAAGATGGTTATGTTTTATTGTTTGCAGAGAGAACATGAGCGGCAGAGGCAAGAGGCGAATTTCCCACGAGAAAAGGAACACACCACTTAGGAATCAATGCCATAGTGACACTTTGATTCTGGTCTGAAGCAGTGTTCAAAGAGATGTGTTTTTTACAATATAAAATCGAAAATGGCATATGGGTCTTGAATTGTTTCAATATCGATTTTGGCAATGTTTCAGATATTATTGCTTGTTTTCATTTTAAAAGATTTATTCTGAAATGAAATCTTACATCCTTTTTACGTTCTTAAAGATATGTAGATATGTGAGTGCTTGTGAATATTAATATGTATGTTTCTCTAATTGTCTACTATAAGATTAAAACAAAATGTCCTACAATTTACAATTTAGAATCGTAAATGGTTTGTGGGTCTTGAATTGTTTCAATATCAATATTGACGTTTCAGATATTAATAGGCGTTTTCACTTGTTTTGCTTTTAAAAGATTTATTTTGAAATAACCTGCCCATTATTTTACATCCCTTTTACTTTCTTTAAAGACTTAATAGATATGTGACTTTGTGTATATTAATATGTCTATTTCTCTAACTTTATACTATAAGATGAAAACAAAAAGCTCTGATGTATGTTTTTCTATAAGGTATTCCGCCAAATAAATACATGATCATTTTATCCTTTTATCACATCATTTACCAATATAGGAGTATTTGGAAAATCTAAATCAAGATTAATGACCTAACAAGGAGAATAAAATTGATATATGGTCATTCAACTTTGAAGAAATGTCGTTTTTATTGTTTTCCCAATGCTAACGCAAAGGATAACATTGATGCCATACAAAGTAGAACAAAATACTCTATTCCCTGCAAATGTAATGGCACAACTGAATAGGTTTCATTGTATTTTATGTAAATTATTGATAATTGAAATTGAATTTGAAATTAGGCAAATTAGTGTCCATTTCTTGTAAAGATGGTTTTGTTTTATTGTTTGTAGAGAAAACTTGAGCGGCAGAGGCAACGTGAAGGGTTATAGAGCGTCTAATAAATCGTATAAAGCTGGGCAAGAGGCGAATTCCCCACGAGAAAAGGAACACACCAGCTAGGAATGAATGCCATAGTGACACTTTGATTCTGGTCTGAAGCAGTGTTCAAAGACGAGATGTGTTTTTTATAATTTGAAATCGTAAAAGGCATATGGGTCTTGAATTGTCTCAATATCGATTTTGGCAATGTTTCAGATATTATTAATGTGTGTCTTCGATTGTTTCATATTATTGCTTGTTTTCATTTTAAAAATTTTATTTTGAAATGACTTGTTTCATTAATTTTACTCCTTTTTTACGTTCTTTTAAAGTACTAGTAATGTGACTGTTTGTGAAAGTAACTATTTATGTTTCTCTCAAAACTATCTACTATAAGTGAAAATATAATGTCCTGATTGTAATAAAGGATAATAAATACCACACGTCATTTGTCATCCTTTTATCAAATCATTTACAAATGAAGTGAAATGAGAGTATTAAGGAACAATCTAAATTTTACGATAAATGGACCTTATCAACGAGAATAAGAAAAGATATATGGTCATTCAACCTTGAGAAAATTTTGTTGATTTTTACAATATGTCTTTTTATCTTTTCCATTGGCTAAAGCAAAAGGATAACATTTATAGTCACAAGTACAACAAAAATACTGCAAACTGTTATGCACATCAGAATAGGTTTCATAGACATTATGTAAATGGATTTATAAGTGAAATTGAAAATTTAAAAATTTATGCAATATTAATGATCCATTCCTTGTAAAGATTTG
>NC_092275.1:1309157-1314157 GCF_036320965.1 Panulirus ornatus
CCACAACTCCTGCTTCAAGAGTAGTGCTACCCCTTTCTTTGCTCTTGTCCTCTCACCAACCCTTGACTTTACTCCCAAGATATTCCAAAACCACTCTTCCCCTTTACCCTTGAGCTTCTTTTCACTCAATGCCAAATCATCCAGGTTCCTTTCCTCAAAAATACCATCTGCCTCTCCTTTTTTCTTATCTTGGTTACATTCACACACCTTTAGACACCCGAATCTGAGCCTTCGAAGAGGATGAGCACTCCCCGCATGACTTCTTCTGTTTCCCTTTTTAGAAAGTTAAAATACAAGGAGGGGAGGATTTCTAGCCCCCCTCTCCCGTCCCCTTTAGTCGCGATCTACGACATGCGTGGATGCCTGGGAAGTATTCTTTCTCCCCTATCCCCAGGGACGATTATTTCTATTATTATCATTATTATTATCATTATCATTATTATTATTATTATTATTTTCATTATTATTATTATTATTATTATTATTACTATTACTATTAATATTATCATTATTATTGTTATTATTATCATTATCATTATTGTTATTATTATCATTATTATTATCATTATGATCATTAAAATTATCATTATTGTTATTATCATTATTATTATTATTATCATTATCGTTATTATCATTATCATTATTATTATTTTTATTATTATTATTATCATTATTATTATTATTATTATTATTATTATTATTATTATTATTATCATTATTATTATTATTATTATTATTATTATTACTATTATTATTATTACTATTATTATTATAATTATTATTGTTATTATTATCATTATCATTATTGTTATTATTATCATTATTATTATCATTATGATCATTAAAATTATCATTATTGTTATTATCATTATTATTATTATTATCATTATCGTTATTATTACTATTATCATTATCATTATTATTATTTTTATTATTACTATTATCATTATCATTATCATTATCATTATTATTATTATTATTATTATTATTATTATTATTATTATTATTATTATTATTATTATTATTATTATTACTATTAATATTATCATTATTATTGTTATTATTATCATTATCATTATTGTTATTATTATCATTATTATTATCATTATGATCATTAAAATTATCATTATTGTTATCATCATTATTATTATTATTATCATTATCGTTATTATTACTATTATCATTATCATTATTATTATTTTTATTATTATTATTATCATTATTATTATTATTATCATTATTATTATTATTATTATTATTATTATTATTATTATTATTATTATTATTATTATTATTATCATTCATTATCATTATCATCATCATTAATATTATTATCATTATTATCATTAATTTAATTATGTTATCATTGTTATTATGATTATTATTATCATCATTATTATCATTATTACTATTACTATTATTACTATTATTATTACCATTAGTATTATTACTATTATTATTACTATTATTATTATTATCATTATCATAATTGCTATTATTATTATTATTATCATTATAATTATTGTTATTATCATTATCGTTATTATTATTATTAGTATTATTATCATTATTATCAATATTATTATCATTATTATTATCATTATCATTACTATTATTATCATTATTGTTATCATTATTGTTATCATTATCATTATCATTATTATTGTTTTCATTACTATTATCATTTTTACTATTATTAGTATTCTTCTTATTATTACTATTTTATTTACATTTATTATACTTTGCCGCTGTCTACCGCGTTAGCGAGATCGCGCAAGGAAACACACGAAAGGATGGCCCAACCCACCCACATACAAATGTATATACATACACGTCCACACACGAACATATACTTACCTATAAGTACATCTCAACATATACATATATATACACACACAGACAATGTACATATATACACATGTGCATAATTCATACTGTCTACCCTTATTCATTTCCGTCGCCACCCCGCCACGAAAGAAATAACAACCCCCTCCCCCCTCATGTGCGCCAGGTAGCACTAGGAAAAGACAACACAGGCCACATTCGTTCACACACAGTCTCTAGCTGTCATGCATAATGACGGAAACCACAGCTCCCTCTCCACATCCAGGCCCCACAGAACTTTCTATGGTTTACCCCAGACGCTTCACATTCCCTGGTTCAATCCATTGAGAGCAAGTCGATCCCGGTATACCACATCGTTCCAATTCACTCTAATCCTTGCACGCCTTTCACCCATCTGCATGTTCAGGCCCCGATCACTCAAAATCTTTTTTACTCCATTTTTCCACCTCCGGTTTGGTCTCCCACTTCTCCTCGTTCCCTCCACCTCTAACACATGTATCCTCTTTGTCAATCTTTCTTCACTTATTCTCTCCATGTGACCAAACCATTTCAAAACACCCTCTTCTGCTCTCTCAACCATATTCTTTTTATTACCACACATCTCTCTTACCCTTTCATTACTTACTCGATCAAACCACCTCAAACTACATATTGTCCTCAAACATCTCATTTCTAGCACATCTATCCTGCCCCGCACAACTCTATCTATAGCCCACGCCTCGCAACCATATAACATTGTTGGAACCACTATTTCTTCAAACATGCCCATTTTTCCTTTCCAAGATAACGTTCTCGACTTCCACACATTCTTCAACTCTCTCAGAACTTTCGCCCCCTCCATTACCCTATGATTCACTTCCGCTTCCATGGTTCCATCCGCTGCCAAATCCACTCCCAGTTATCTAAACACTTTACTTCCTCCAGTTTCTCTCCATACAAACTTACCTCCCAGTTGACTTGTCCCTCAACCCTACTGTACCTAATAACCTTGCTCTTATTCATATTTACTCTCAGGTTTCTTCTTTCACACACCTTACCAAACTCAGTCACCAGCTTCTCCAGTTTCTCACACGAATCAGCCACTAGCGCTGTATCATCAGCGAATAACAACTGACTCACTTCCCAAGCTCTCTCATCCCCAACAGACCTGCATTCTTGCCCCTCTTTCCAAAACTCTTGCATTCACCTCCCTAACAACCCCATCCATAAACAAATTAAACAACCATGGAGACATCACTCAGCACAGCCGCAAACCAACATTTATTGAGAACCACTCACTTTCGTCTCTTCCTACACATACACATGCCTTACATCTTCGATAAAAAATTTCACTGCTTTTCACAACTAACCTCCCACACCATATATTCTTAGTACCATCCACAAAGCATCTCTATCAACTCTATCATTTGCCTTTTCCAAATCCATAAATGCTACATACAAATCCATTTGCTTTTCTAAGTATTTCTCACATACAGCTTTCAATGCAAACACCTGGTTCACACATCCTCTACCACTTCTGAAACCACACTGCTCTTCCCCAATCTGATGCTCTGTACATGCCTTCACCCTCTCAATCAATACCCTCCTATATAATTTCCCAGGAATACTCAACAATCTTATACCTCTGTAATTTAAGCACTCACTCTTATCCCCTTTGTCCTTGTACAATGGCACTATGCAAGCATTCTGCCAATCCTCAAGCACCTCGTACATATATTAAATAACCTTTTAAACCAGTGAACAATACAGTCACCCCCTTTTTTAATAAATTCCACTGCAATACCATTCAAACCTGCTGCCTTGTCGGCTTTCACCTTCCGCAATGCTTTTACTACCTCTTATCTTTTTATCAAATCATTCTTCCTAGCCCCTCTCACTTTGCACACCACATCGACCAAAACACCCAATATCTGCCACTCTATCATCAAACGCATTCAACAAACCTTCAAAATAATCACTACATCTCCTTGTCATATCACCACTACTTGTTACGACCTCCCCATTAACCCCCTTCACTGATGTTCCCATTTGCTCCCTTGTCTTACGCACTTTATTTACCTCTTTCGAAATCATCATTTTATTCTCCCTAAAATTTTATGATACTCTCTCACCTCAATTCTCATTTGCCCTCTTTTTCACCTCTTGAACCTTTCTCTTGACCTCCTGCCTCTTTCCTTTATACATCTCCTAGTCATTTGCATTATTTCCCTGAAAAAATTGTTTAAATGCCTCTCTCTTCTCTTTCACTAATAGTCTTACTTCTTCATCCCACCATTCACTACCCTTTCTAATCTGCCCACCTCCCACAATTCTTATGCCACAAGCATCTTTTGAACAAGCCATCACTGCTTCCCTAACGTCCTTTGTTCTCACCTTTTTCCATTCTGTACTTAGTCTCTCCTAGTACTTCCTTGCATGAGTCTCCTTCCCAAGCTCACTTAATCTCACCACTCTCCTCACCCCAAAATTCTCTCTTCTTTTCTGATAACCTCTATAAATCTTCACATTCGCCTCCACAAGATAATCATCAGACATCCCTCCAGTTGCACCTCTCAGCACATTAACATCCAAAAGTCTCTTTTTCACGCGCCTGTCAATTGACTATGTAATCCAATAACGCTCTCTGGCTATCTCTCCTACTTACATGCGTATACTTATGTATATCTCTCTTTTTAAACCAGGTATTCCCAATCACCAGTCCTTTTTCAGCACATAAATCTACAAGCTCTTCACCTTTACCATTTACAGCACTGAACACCCCATGTACACCAATTATTCCCTCAACTGCCATCACTATAACGCGGTCTCGTGAACCAAAACTACTGACACACTCAATCAGCTGCTCCCAAAACACTTGCATATTATGATCTTTCTTCTCATGCCCAGGTGCATATGCACCAATAATCATCCATCTCTCTCTTTGTTGCTGTCTCCAACGTTAGCGAGGAAGCGCGAAGAAACAGACGAAAGAACGGCTCAACCCACCCACACGTACATGTATACCTACACGTCCACATACGCACATAAACATACCTATACATTTCAACGTATACATATGTATACATAAACAGACATATACATATATAAACATGTATATAATTCATACTTGCTGCCTATATTCATTCCGGTCTCCACCCTGCCACACATGAAATTAC